>NC_065558.1:2121212-2424242 GCF_022605725.1 Anthonomus grandis grandis
TTAACTCTTGAACATATAAAAGGGTTTCATTATATTTCAGAGTGGAAAAGAGTGAGAGAGAGAGAGAGAGGCGGAGGGGGCAGCGCATAATTGTTTTATACTAAATTCAATTGAAAACCAATATTTAGGTAATCACATGGCGTGGCCTCCGAATATAAATTCGTTTTTTAATTAATTTTATATTTTAATGAAAAGCATTTTGTGCGTCAGCCAAAATAATTAATTTAATTATTTATTTTGTTTGCTAATTTTAAAACAGCGTTTTTATCTTACGGTTTACCGGGCCGCCTCCGGCCCTAGTTTAATTAATTAACTAATTGAACAATATATAATATATTTTTTAATTGTGGAGTTTATACATACATTTTACGACCTTTAGGGTATTTTCACGTTTTAAATTTTGGGAATAGTAAAATTCGCAAGAAAATTAATTAATTAATCGTCACTATGATTCATAATTGATTAGTGATTCAGATAAGCTTTTATTATCCTCTTATCATCACATAGAATCAGTTCAACCAAACATTTATTGCGATTCATTAAATGGGACTCATGAAGCGATTATTGATCCATATTTACCAGAATGTTTTGTATGATTCAAATTAGCAATTAGGTTAATTAGGTTCCCTGGAATTGATCATATAATTTTTCTTTAAGTCAGTTTCATGGAATCAACAAACTTTTAGTGGTCTAGTTTTGGTGTAATTATCTAATTAATTTAATAATCAATAAATATCGTATTGATATCAATCAATTACTGCCACAGATTCCAGAATATATTTGTAATAATTTAGAATTTTATGATTTAATTTATTCCGTTAATTAAAAATTAGAAATTGGAGCAATAGAGCAAGTAAATTAAAATTTTTCTCCACATAGCCAAAAACAGAAATGTACCCAAATGCCTAAAAAAAATAATAAAAATTAAATTTTCATAATTTACTAACTTATAATATTTGACTAAATAGTTCTCTTTATATATAATATTTTAATCAATTTTTTTTTCAAATCATCATCATAATTTAAGAGAATAAAATTATCAATATTCAGTGATTCAAACAAATCTTTTCAATCAACTAAATAATCAATATTTTAACTTTAAAGGTGATCTACCCAGTTTACAATGAAAGTAAATCAACTTCTCTTATAATAAAATTGATTAGATATCCACTGTTGTAAATTGCAAAACATAAAATTCAGATCTTGATCAGGAATACGTAAAGTCTGAAAATTAATAACATATTCCTTAAGATTTAGTTAAAGTCTTATTGACCTGAAATTGTTGATTGACTTTTACAGCAAAAAAATGATAAAAAAAAAGGAAAAGTCGAGTTGTAAAGCGGATTGCATGAATGTTGTCCCTCGCCTTATAAAAATATTGATTAAAAGATTTCCGATGCATGAATTTGCATTATTTTTCCACAGAACCTTAAGAATGGCTTATGCCAACTTTTAAAACATAAATCATGATTTAGAGAATATTATTGTTGTGATAGTGATGGCTGATATTTATATTATTGCCTCAAATTGACTAATCAATTAGTATAGTGATTCTAGATAAAATATCAATTCTAATCAGATAATTTCCTTAAAACAAACAATCTCTTTCTGACCCCAATAATAATTAAATTATTGTTGCTATTATTAGCAGTAACTCAATAATCAACCCAAAATTGATTAAATACCTAAGAATGTAGGTAAGCATACATCAAATAAATCATTAAAAGTAGCCACTAACTAAAAAACCTAATTATTGGTTTTAATATGTCAAAGATAATATTTTCGATACTCCATAGAATGAATTGATGAATCATTGTAGTGATTTTAGCAAAAAATATCAGTAAAAATTGTAATATTAACCGATCTGTTGGTCCTATAGTAGCTTTTTACTTGGATTTGACACTGTACTTTTTTATAGTGATTCCATTAAATATTAAATACGTAATTTCAATATTAAAGTGATTTTTAAAATTGATAGAGATAACAAGCGAATATCATTACTGTTGGCTTACTAATTAATAATATTTCATTTTATTATTCAAATTATTTCAATAATCAATTCTTAGTTTTAATAGGTGCAGGTTAAGCTTCAGTTAATTCTACCATAAATAAATACTTTTATGGATGATATTCAGATGATCTCCTATTACCTAGACCTAAATATATAAATGATTATCTTAATGATTATTAAGAACTAAAAAGTCCTAATTTGCATTTAATGGCATCAATATTAATTTATCATAAAAAGCATCTACAAGTTAATATCAAAAACTGTTCTGACTTTGTTAATTATTAAATATTTAACTTCGGTATTATTGTGATTTTTTAAAGCGATAGCGATAACACACAAAGATCATTTTTATTAACTTAGAATTAATTAGAAAATGATATATAGAAAATAGGACAAAAAATCGAATTTTCATTTATATATCCCCATTTGAAATATATGATCAAACTTCTTTAAACCATATAGAAAACGTTGACAAGCATTTTAAGCATTTGTACTTACAAGATCCAAAGAGAATCACAGTAATTAGGGTGCGACAGTATAAGAGAATCACACAGTTGTTTCAATAACTCAATATTTATTATATGTCTATTATTCTAAAGTGTTCTTTAAATCTTAATTAATCGTTCAAAATCATTCTAAATTCTTAGCAGACTCAACATATGCCAATATTGTACCATCAATATAAATTTTAATATTAGATTTTAGAATTTTTAACAAATTTAATTTTAAATTATGGAATTTTAATAAAGTAGCGATTTTCAATCTTGATTGATGTAGAATTATGGATCTAAAGTAAATTTGAGCGACAACAGCTAATGCTTGTATATCAACGATCTTGATACATCAGCTGTATAAATTTTGAAAAGCAAAGAACGTTGACGGACACCACAGTGATAATGATTTGATCTGAATATCTATTATCTGAGAATACTCGGTAACTTCTGTTGGATAAATATAACTGCAAGAAAAATGAAAGAATCACTGTTAAATCCATCATGTTTGCTTTAGTCAATAATAAATTATGATGATGATATCGAAGGCCTTAGAAAAATCTAATAATACCAGAATACTATTCATATTTTTATACCAAGTATATGGAACTCAAACTAATTTAAAAAATAATGGTTATACTAAAGCAAGTAAGTTTGACATAACAAGTGCAATTTTTAATTATAAAAAAGCAAGTACTAACAATTTAACTTATATTAATAAATAAAATGATTTAGATTCTACATGATCAGAAAAAAAAATCACTTTATTATCCACGTCCCTTGACCAAAACTATAAAAGACATTAAGGTTATGGTCGCCGGTTAAGTATTTTATGGTTTCGCGGATGGTAAACCCGAAGTTTATCGCGTCCACTTTACCTGATGTTTAAAAGTTTCAAACTAGTTTCAACAACAACAACAACGACGACAAATCGCTTGACCCCCGCTTGCACGGATCATAAACGGTGACAAATTTCCGTTTGGTACAGTTGGACATTTTAAACGCGCTTATACGAGAAACCCGAACTACCGATCAACTTTGTGACGATTTTATTTTATTCTCTTTTTCAAATTTAATGCATCAATTAAATTTCAATTATATCGAATACACGCATCTCGGGCACGTGTGAATTCAAGTTATGTCGATCGCCTCTCGTATAATATGTGGCCTTGTAATTTTATTGCTCGCGTATATGTATGTTTCTTTCAGCATAATAATAATAATTATGTTGTTTCTTACCGTTATGTTCTCTTGGGATTTATCTGTTACGTTAATAAGATTATATCCAGATCTTGGGGTATTTGAAGAGAAAAAAGATTTGTTCTACTAATGTGCGTAAGTTGCTAGTAAATAAGTTTGATGTTGAGAGTCTTTATACAAATCTGCCCATCGAAGAATCTCTTTTAACATTATTATAGCGCAATGCACTATATTCTTACTGGAGGAATTGATGGACCTTTTGAAGGTTTATCTTCATGACTCCTCTGTTCAATTCAAAGACCCGTTTTGCACTTAAGATGGAGAATTGCCAATAAGGTCATCATTATTTTCAGTGCTAGTCAACATATTATACAGGGTGTCCCAAATTCGTAAACTAGAAAAGATACGAGGTCGGGTAAATTGATGCAAAGTTGTGCAATTTGGTGCACATTAAAACGCCCTTTTGAAATTTCAAAAATTACGAATACTTCCGAAGATATTTGGAAAAATGGTGTCAGATTTTCAAACTGACGTCATCGTCAAGATTGTTTTTTTTTAATACGACCCTGGATTTTTTATTACAGATTTTAAGAGCCCCTTATGTTCCTAAACCAATGATGTATCGCACTTATTCAAAAAGTTTATAATAATAAATATTTCCATAAGGACTCGTGTGCTAAGAGAAAGACGAAAAATATATTTTTAATCGGATTATTAAAAATAAAAAATCCAGGGCCGTATTTAAAAAAACAAACTTGATGATGACAGTTCAAATACGAAACGTCAGTTTGAAAATCCGACAACACCATTTTGTAAAATAGAAGAGAAAGTAGCAATGAGAATGAGTAATTTATTTTGTTATATCTATTCAAATAGAGTCGTAAAAAAATAAAAATGAAATCGCGAATATTCGGTTTTTTTCGAAATGTCTTCGGAATTTTTGAAATTTTAAAAGGGCGTTTTATGTGCCAACAAAAAATTGGATAAAAAAGTTTCTAATCCAAGAATTTTGATAATTTTTTTATTGAAAATTGAAGAGTAGTGAACAGAAGTCTCTTAAAGAAAAATTATGCAAATATAAGCAGTAGAAGTGAAGTTATGTACTCAAGTTCCTGAATAATAGTGGTTAATTATCTAATTAGACATTAGACCCAATTTTCAAAAAAATGAATAACAGATTTTCTAGTCCAAATATTTTAATAATTTTTTGATTGAAAGCTAAAGAGTGGCGCAAAGAATTGTTTAAAAGACAAATTATGGTAATATGAGTACTAGGAAGTTATAGACCAAGTTATCTAGGACTAGTGGTTAATGCTTTAAATAAATACTATAACCAGTTTTCAAAAAATTAAATAAAAAAACTTCTAGTCCAAGGATTTTGATATTTTTTTTACTAAAAACACAGGAATAGTGCACAAAAGCCTCTAGAAGAAAAATCATGTAAATATGAGGAGCACGGGTGACGTTATAGACCATTTATCTAAGAATACTAAGTATGCACTAGACCCAATTTTCAAAAAACTGAATAAAGAAATATTTAGTTTAAGAATCTTAATAATTTTTCCACTAAAAGCTTACGAACTTTTTAGAGAATATTCTAAAAGAAAAAATCACGTAAATGTAAGCAGTAGAAGTGAAGTTATTGACCAAGTTGTTCAGGAATACTGGTTAAGTCTCCCAGTAGGCCCTAGACCAAATTTTCAAAAAATTGAATAAAAAATTTTGTAGTCCAAGGATTTTGATGATTTTTTACTGGAAGCTAAAGAATAGTGCACAGAAGCATTTGAAAGAAAAATAATGCAAATACGAGCAGACGAAGTAAAGATATTGACCAAGTTTTGCAGGAATACTGGTTAATTCTTCAAGTAGGCATTATACCCAATTTTCAAAAAAATTAATAAAAAAATTTTTAGTCTAAGATTTTTGATAATTTATCCACACAAAGCCTACGAACTGCTTGAAGAATATTCTAAAAGAAAAATCACATAAATGTAAGCAGAAGTAATATTTAGTGCACAATTTGGTTTTAAACCACATTATTCTACCGAACAGGTAATTTATAAATAATAATTATAATAATGGTGAATGGTTTTGGGAAGAGGTGACATATAACAAATTAAACAGTTAAGAGTTTCGAAGTTTTATTTCTCTATTTATTTACATTAAACCACCTTACAGGTAATAAATCCAATTATAAGCTAGATGAATACTAAGAATTATACAGAAGATAACAGCGTTACAGATTATGTAGATAATTATATATAAAAAAATTGAAGACTAAAAATGAATTTAAATATAAAATTAAACCAAGTACTGAAATAGAAAACAAGTTGTTGAGGAATACTGGTTAATTCTCCCAGTCCAGGGTCTACCAAATTTTCAAAAAATTGAATAAAAAAATTTCTAGTCCAAGGATTTTGATGATTTTTTACTGGAAGCTGAAGAATAGTGCACAGAAGCATTTGAAAGAAAAATAATGCAAATGCGAGCCGACGGAGTAAAGTTATTGACCAAGTTATTTAGGAATACTGGCTTATTTCATAATTAGACACTAGACTTAATTTTCTAAAATTAAATAAAAAATCTTCTAGTTCACGGATTTTAATAATTATTCTATTGAAAGCTGCAAAGCTGCATAAAGAATATTTTAAAAGAAAAATAATGTAAATATAGACAGTAGAAGTAAAGTTATTGACGAAGTTGTCCAGGAACACTGGTTAATTCTTCAAGTAGCCACTAGACCCAATTTCCAAAAAAAATTATAAAAAATTTTTTAGTTTAACAATTTTAATAATTTTTTCACTAGAAGCGTACGAACTGTTTAAAGAATATTTCAAAAGAAGAATCACGTAAATGTAAGCAGTAGAAGTAAAGTTATTGACCAAGTTGTTCAGAAATACTGGTCAAGTCTCCCAGTAGGCCCTAGACCAAATTTTCAAAAAATTGAATAAAAAATTTTGTAGTCCAAGGATTTTGATCATTTTTTACTGCAAGCTGAAGAATAGTGCACAGAAGCATTTAGAAAAAAAATTAATGCAAATATGAGCTGACCGAGTGAAGTTATTGACCAAGTTATTCAGGGATACTGGCTTATTCTACAAGTAGACAATAGACTTAATTTTCTAAAATTGAATAAAAAATCTTCTAGTTTGCGGATTTTGACGATTATTCTATTGGAAGCTGCAAAGTTACCTAAAGAATATTCTAAAAGAAAAATTATGTAAATGTAGTCAGTAGGAGTAAAGTTATTGACCAACTTGTCCAGGAATATTGGTAAATTCTTCAAATAGGCTCTAGACCAAATTTTCAAAAAATTTAATAAAAAATTTTTTAGTTCAAAAATTTTAATAATTTTTCCACTTAAAGCTTACGAACTGTCTGAAGAATATTCCAAAAGAAAAATCAAGTAAATGTAAGCAGTAGAAGTGAAGTTATTGACCAAGTTGTTCAGAAATACTGGTTAAGTCTCCCAGTAGGCCCTAGACCAAATTTTCAAAAAATTGAATAAAAAATTTTCTAGTCCAAGGATTTTGATGATTTTTTACTGAAAGCTGAAGAATAGTGCACAGAAGCATTTGAAAGAAAAATAATGCAAATATGAGCAGACGGAGTAAAGTTATCGACAAAGTTATCCAGGAATACTGGCTTATTCCATAAGTAGACACTAGACTTAATTTTCTAAAATTGAATAAAAAATCTTCTAGTCCAAGGATTTTAATGATTATTCACTAAAAGCTGAAGAATAGTGCACAGAAGCTTTTAAAAGAAAAATAATGGAAATATGAGAAGTTACGAAGACTTACTCTAAATGTTTTCTTGCCAGTTGTGATGGCATCCAATTTACATGCAAAAGATATCAGTTTCCAATTAACCCAATATCAGTTTTCTTAGAACGCATAGTTTCCTTTGACAGTGCCTTCTTTATTTCAGATTAATTTCGGATAGATTTTAGGAATGTCTTTAGTTTTTCTAAATTTAATCAAAAACCATTCATCCCTCGACGTCTGCCCTTATGTGCCTGATATGTGCAGTCTAACCCTTTATAACAACGGTGTCATATTCAAGTAATTTTGTACCTATTGTATCTCTTTTCAACCTTTAAATGATTTGGGGTCTCTATTCATATTTAATATTAAATCTATCTACAGGGTCGAACTTTCATTAGCACAATTTCTGTAGTGTTTCTGCTAAGGAGGTTTTAATAATTTTTTTGTTGGAAATTGTATAAAAACAAATTTGTTTTTAAAACTCGTTGTCGTTCTTTTTCGAGATTCTCAAAAGAAAAAAAAGTTAGCACATTTTCTCAACCTCGAGCAAGTGTAAAAAATATCATTTCCAAGTCGCTCAGATTGACAGACAGAATATAAGAATCACATTTAAGCAGTTAAAGAATCTTCGTTGTTTTCTTCCTGTAGAACACAACCCTTCATGGATCGTCATCTGTGAGTCGTCTTCACCTATCCTTATCCAACACAACCTCGTTTTACTCTCATTCTTTGATATTGTACTTCCATCTTCCTTAAGAAAGATCAAGACTCAAAAAAGTCTTTTTTCACTCCACTCGAACTATCGATCGACAAAAATCTCGTTTGATGAATGCTAGTTTGCAATATACAAACGTACTTTTTTTTTTCTTTTTTTTTTAAATATGTGTTGGGCGCCAAAAGATTTTAATAGGACATGATCAGCGGCATAGGTAAAAGGGATTTTTTTTGGGCGTCATGTCTTTCAGTATGCATGTCACAATTAAAATTATGGCATACTAGCTGTGCAATCTTAAAATGTATTTTTTTTTCTTTTTTATCTCCTACTTATCTAGAAACTTTGGAATGCTTGGAAAAGTTGGACAAGAAGCAGGCTTTACTGCTTGGAAAGTTTCCATAAGTCTAACTGTTAACAAAATTAGAGTTTTTAAAAGAACATACTCACAAGATAGGCCGACAAGGACTAAGAAAGTAATTGAGTTCCTGATCCACAAGAACTGATGAAAGAAAGTGATACTCTAAACTATCAAAGTGATAAACAGACTGATCCTAGAAGAATAACTCAGTCAGCCTAAGACCATCTGACCTGTAAACTTGAACTTGCATTCAAATTTAAGCGGAAAAAAGTGAACATTGAGGCGCAAGTTGAATGCAAATTCCCAACAATGTTTATTCATCGAGGAGCCCCCGCGAGAAAATAATAATAATTCATCGATCGCTATTAAGATTAGGTCGGAACACGAGGCAGGTGGAGAGAGAGAGAGAGAGAGTTCCTTCTGCCTAATCAACATGGAAATTCTAAATGTGTTGCCTTAATTGAGATATTTAAATGTGATGCGAGCGATGCCCTGATTGCTGATGTTCTTGCCGCGGTTTCGTTTGTTTATAAAAAGGAAGACAAATAAATTAAGATGAAGGAATGATGGGGATTACATGTAGTAGATTTAATAGGTTTGGGAATTAGATGAGTTAAATGAGCTGTTTAGGGGATATAATAAAATTAATTCTAATCAAATATCTATTGGTGTTTCAACAAACTGTTTTTTTTTATTTGATGCAGTCTGAAAACAACAATTTAACGTTAGTCTATTTTCGATGCAAAATTAAAAAGGGTATTGTTTGAAGGACAACATATTAATAGCTTCTCTTATATAAGTATCTATATATCTTTGATTTTCTTATAAAGATCTATCACGAATGAAGATTTTCAAATTTGCTTTTCAACTTTCTGGAAGAAACAAATATTTTATCTAGGCAGTTGCTCAGTGTAAGTATAGAAGATCTCTAATATTATTTTTAGAAGCTATCATCATTTATTTTGTTCCCCAGGTAAAAATCAAATAATAATAATAATAATAATAATAGTAATACCAGTAATATTAATAGTAATTAATATATTTAAATAAAAAAAAAATATTAACTTTTAATCAGTACACACTGGGAAAAGGATAGGGTAAAGAAAGGAGATTGACATAGAGTTATATCTGTTCGAATAGATTTTTTTTATAATATTTTTAGAAATTACTAATCTTTTTATTTTAAACTAGTTAATTAGATATGCTACGGAATACGAAAAACGACCATTTAAAATAATTTCGTTATTATATTGTGGAATTGTTAATAAATTTTTACGTCTTATGTTAATGTTATGCACACCTATTCAGTAGCTGACTTTTCTTAGCAAATAAGGAGGAGACTAAAATTTACAGATTTTATGAAAGAAACAGAGAGAATGCAATTTAATACTACGTCTATTTTTATTTAATTTTATAGTGAACCATGTCAAATGCCTTTGTAAAATCCAAAAGAATCGATACAGTGGCTTGATTATTATCAAGGGCTCTAGATATAAGATAAATTTGTTTTGATTCTCCATTTTTTACAAAACTTTAGAGAGAACAAAGAGAGTTAATATAGATCTAACTTCATGAAATTCCGTGAGATATTTTACTTGTTTTTTCGATTATGATATGAGTTCAAGAATTAAGTATAGCAGGACAGCATAGCAAAATTAAAGTTATATTTAAATTATCAGCTCCAAATGCCTTACTCTTTATAGTTTTTAAGTATCAATTATAAGGCCCTGTATTACGAGCGTAAATTCAATTTTTTTTAATATAAGTTATTTTGTTGAAAATGCTCTATAAATTGATATATAATCCGGATTATGGATGTTTTTATTTAAATTTGTAAAAAAATTATTAAGTTCATCCACGTTTTGCAAAGAGTTAGAATGTTGAATTTTTTGTTTTTTAAAGATAATGAATGCTACGCAGTTTAATTATTCCGGCTTAAATTGTGCCAATTTAGAATTACAATTATTCGCTTCTAGAGTTTCTGTATTCTTATTCAAATTTTTTTGTAATAAGTAAATATCTATATCTAATTTTATATTTTCTGTGTCTTGTGAAATTATTAAAATGTAACTTTATTTTAGCCCTTCCGAATGATAGGAACAATAATATTAATACAAGTTACACTTACATTAATAGTAATTGCCAAATACTCTTGACCGTATTTTGAATTGCCAATTAATAAAGGAGTTTTTAGGCAAATCCTACTGACCAGTTGAAAATTGGTTTTGTTGAAATTTTCTTTAAAAAAAAACCCTTTTATAAAATATATAAAATTATAAAGTAACCGTTCTCTTCAAAACCAAGCTTGAACTAACTGCTTAAGACATAAACAAAATTATGATATAAAATAAATGCTAACCGAAGCTTAGGATAACAATATGCCTATCTATATAAGGGGTATATAACTCGTGAGACGAGTTCTGTGATAACTTTCCAATAAAAAGAAACTAAATTACCGAAAAAAAAATCGATCAAAATCCATTCACACTCACACAAAATAATCACATTCCAGACACATCGAATAACGCACATCAACGAACCCCGCGAGCTCCTTATTAAATCTCGGTATTCCCAGCATGACGTCTTATTACGGGGCAATTTCATCAAACCCGAATCAATCATCGTCGGCAACCACCCGATGCCCAATCGAGAAACAATCAAACATAAATAAAAAGCTAATAATTGGCAATACGAAGAAGAAAATCTCCGTAATCACCGAGGGCTCATCAATACACGACGATGTAAGAAGAAGCACGATTCTGATGCTCCCTGATTGGCGATTTCGGTATTTTAAAGAGCCCCTTTGAGGGGGAATAATCACGAGAACGTTAAATTACGGGGTTGGATTTGAATATATAATTTTTTTCCTCGGAAATATTGAAAGCAAGTCGATAGTTGACGAGTTTATTAGTGGCAACTGAAAAGTAAGTAAATTTCTCAGGAGTTAGAGTTAGTGTTCAGTCATTTCTTCAATAAATCAAAAAGAACCCTCGCTGATCAATTATTAAAAGTTATATTTAAAAATTATTAAAAGTTGTATTTTATTCCACACATGTTGATGCCCGATTTGTAAATCTGCAGTAACTAGTTTTTAGTGATAAATCAGTTTCAAGGCAATCATGTCTAAGGAATTTTCTTTTTCTTTCTAAATATTTGCTCGAAAAGTGGTTTGAAGCTACTAAGTCGTCCTAATTACTCTAATATTAAAATTGAGTCTTTGGAAAAAAATAGGCTAGATAGTAAAAAAAAATTGATTTTTTTATAATTAAAAGATCATTGACCTCTTAATTAATTTTTCAATATTTTTTGAAAATTTCAGTTGTCAAAAATTCCTAGAAATTCGCAAATATTTTTTTATATAAAAATGTCTCTTAACCCATAAAACCGCGAGTAATATAAATCTAATAATGACTTTTAAATGTCAAAGAAATTATCTGAAATATCTGTCATAAAATTTTAAAAAATGCCTCCAAAAGTCTAAAAAAGGTAAGAGAAAAGTTCAAATACCTCAAAAAATCAATTATAGTTACATAATTTTTCCAAACAGGTACCATCGTGCCGAAAAAAAACTGAGACATTAAAATTTAAGTAGGGAATTGTCTCCTGGTCTATTATAGTAATAAATTACTTATAAAATTAACTTTTACAACATTATTCTAATAGACCAAGAGATTTAGGAGATTTTGTTGTCAAAGTTTTTTTTCAGCACGATGGTATCTACCTGAAATAAAATAGAAAATATTTAAAAATTTCTGGAATATACAAGTAATTATTTTACAGGAAAAAACGGAATAAACTTTGCAGAAGCAGATGTGCAACCAAATGTCATTCTAAGAAAATGATGAATAAATGTGACAAGACAACCAAACTTAACATATCCTAACTAGTAACCAATATCCAGAAAAATTACAGTTAGGAATCAAAAATAGTACCCATTTTAAAAAAAAGATGAACAAGAGAATGTAAACCAATTTCCTTATAAAGCGACTTTAGCAAAATCCTGAAAAAGACATCAGAAGTTAGAACGATGAATTCATGGACAAATTTAACAAAAATCAGTACGAGCAAAAGTAACACTTGTGGAGCAACAAAAGATCTACTAGATTACATAACTAAAAAGATACGTACCGTAACATTTTTAACCCTCGGTATGCGGCAGCGACATCTCTGGAGACACGTTGAAGGTTAACGAAACTGCCCTCGCCGCTAGGAGGCCGGTATATTGGCGCCACATTTAAATAGTAGCAAATAAATATAGTAATAATAATAATAATAATAATGTATATTTATTTAGCAAAAAATGTGTTACATATATAAATAAAATATGATCCTGCTAAAAAAATACATTATACAATTAAATTGTTATTCGTTGTGTTCCACTTTATTTTCGAAATATCAACAATCGATGTTACTGCTGATGTTGCATCACAAGGTCGGCTTGTATTTATTTTTCGAGCATGTTTTCTAGGTCGACCCATGCTCAAGAGGGCATTTCGATTTCCTGGCAGACATTAGATATCCATGAACAATCACCGCCTCCGGTTTTTCAGAAATACCCCGCCAAGTCATCAGGTCACAGCCTAAAGGTGTCGAATAACAATAAATGACACTAATTATATATAATACTTTACATAAAATTAACAAAAAATATTATATAAGACCTTAAAAAACTTACTATTTAGATAAAAATTTTCGCAAGAGGCCTTTAAACCGATTAAAATTGTCACAGTTTTTAATATTTGTAGGCAAATTATTATATTCAATCAAGCCTCTGTTTAGAATTAAGTTGAGCATTTGAACCGTATTATACATCTGTTGACTAGGACGAAGTATGTACGATTTGTTGTAAAATAGTGATGTACATCAACTCTTTACATATGTATTCCGGCAGCATTTGATGTTTTAATTTTAAAATAAATAGATAGACAATATACTTAATTTTTTGGCTTACAGACATCATATCTAGAACCGTAACATGGATAAAACAGGCGTATATCGATTACAACTTAAGATCAGTCTCATTGCTCTATTCTGCGTTTTTTCAAGTCAGTTCATCTTTTAACGTGGCTATACAATAAAGTGGAGCAGTACTGTATATGAGGAAGAGCAATGGCATTATAAAGCAATAATTTTGTGCGCAGCCATAAATTTTTACCAACAAATCCACTTTTTTTGAAAATTTTCTTGTTACATTATCTGCATGCGCATGAAAGTTTAAGTTAGCGTCAAAAATTGTGCCCAAGTATTTAATTTCTCTTTCATACCAAATGTTCTCCCCATTAACAGTAATCCTGATATCGCCAACATTTAGAGAATCCACCCTTGACTATTCACCAAAAATACAAAATTTCCGATTTCTTTGCATTTAAACTCAATTTATTATCGCAGAGCCAGTTAAATAAATTATTTTGTTCATTATTTATGTCCTGCTGCATCTGAAGGATATCTTTTTCCACTATAAATATCTTTGTGTCATCAGCAAGTAACACTACTTTAAACTTTTGAGTTACATGTACCATATCTTTAAAATATAATAAAAACAAGGACCTAAAACTGTTCCTTGTGGCACATTATATTTGATATTAATACTTTCAGACACACTATTTTTATACCTAACACATTGAATCTTATTGGATAGGTATGACTCAAAAAATTATTTTTTATTCCCAAATGCTCTAATTTTTTAATTAAAATTTCCCTACTGACTGTTTCAAATGCTCTTTTAAAATCTAAAAATACAACTAAAACGAGGCTATCAGAGTCTAGGGCTTATAAGAACAGACCTACATGAGTGATTCTCATGGAAGCCTAACTGAACCGGGACAATCAATTTATTATTGTTACAGTGGTCAAGAAGTTGTTCTTTGACACAAACTTTGAAGCTTGCTTATGCCTGTTCGTGGATCTTTCTAAGGCATTTGATACTGTCTGTCATGAGATACTCTTAAAAAACTACAGAGCTGTGGACTCCGAGGCAACGTTTTCGATTTGCTTAAAAGCTACCTCACAAATAGAACGCAGCGTGTTGACTTTAATGGAACCATAAGCAGTGAAAGAGATGTTAGGTATGGAGTACCCCAGGGAACTATGTTGGGTCCTTTACTTTTTAAAAAACGACATGCTTAAGCTTAAATAGCTTAAATGGAACGCTGGTTAGTATTGCAAATGACACCGTTTTACTCTGTAGATCAAAGTCTTGGCAAATTATAACAACCCAAATTAAAAAAGACTTTGTGGAATTTTAAATATACAAAAAACTAACTACATGTCTTTTGCAACTTACAGAAGTTCCCTTCAAAGGCTTGGCAACATTAAAATTGGGGATTGTGAAATACCCGAAGCAACATCTTTTAAATATCTCAGTATTTAAATTGACAATTTGTTGAAATGGGACCTTCATGTCGATAAAATGGTTCAGAAGTTAAGGGGACTTCTCTCAAAATTTATGTACCTTCGAGACTTTTTGACTACCGCACATCTAAAAATTGTATATATGTTTCTTGTACAAAGTCATTTAGTTTATGGTATTTTGGGATGGGGGAGCGTTTTTGAAACATATATACAAAAATTAAAATCAATTGAAAAATGGTTTTTAAAAATCATTTTTGGCAGAGACAGAATATATCCCACTGATAACTTTTTTTCTGAAAGTAAGATATTAGATTTGCGTCAACTCTATTATTTAGAAATTCTTAGATATATAAATAAAAACAAGATAGAGTTAAATATCAACCAAAATTCATCTACTAGACAAAACAACTTGGCATATCCAACCACGACTCGTAAAACTCATGGACAGAGGAGCTTAATATATTTTGCTCCGAGATTGTATAACATGCTCCCAAATGATATAAGGATGGTTGAAGGCTTTGACTCTTTTAAACGCAAAGCCAAAAACTGGATATTTTTGAAGGGTAGAGAGGTTTTTAATGATTTAATAAATCTTAAATAGTTTCAGGGTGTTTTGAAACATCAACATACAGGTTTATATTGTTCTGAGTGTACCCTGAAACGAACTTTTTAACCCGGTTATAGTCTGTTTACCCAATAAGGACATAATTGCCTAAAATTGACATTTACCCGATTATGTAACCACAAATCACGCACAAGTGCTTATAGTGTGCTTCAGTGATATTTCTAAACGTTTATATTTTTTTATTTATTGTATTGGTTAATAAGTATATTATGTATATTGTTTAATAAACGTTATTATTATTATTATATTATTAAAACTTCTAGAAGCTTCTCATAGACTGGCACAGTATTAATAGGTCGAAATTCATTTTCATGTTTTGTACTTTGGGAACAGGAACAACATGTCTCTGGAAAGATGCCAGTACTCAATGAGGTATTAGCAATATCCAAAAAAAACGATCACCAATAGCATAAGTCACATCACAAGTGTTGTTCAAAACACACGAGCGTTTTAATTAATCACACCGAAATGAACGATAAAAACGTAACGGTAGCCATTTCGATACAGTGAACGTTAATTTGCTAGTAAAAATGAGATTTTCAGATGTCTGTCTTAAGTTCTCATAGGAAGCTATTGACTCATGACTTCTTCCCAAAAGTCCAATTTAAAATGTTCCCGTTTCTCATACACCAACAGGAAATAATTCGTTTCTGAACGTTTATATAAACGTTGCACCGGTTTAGTCATAATAAGCTCCATTTTCACCTCTCCGTGATCTTTACGACCCAAAGATTTATGGTAACGCTGCCATCTTTGCCAAGTAAGAAGGAGGCTTCATTATATTCCTAATTACGACTAGCAAATTGTTCTGGTTCGCGTTAAATAATTTATAGCGCGATCGGCGAGACTCTTTTTAGACTTTCCCCGCCCCAGGTGATTGCTTTTAAACTAGGTGTAGGCTAACTATCAATTTAAATCATCTCGAATGTATATCCGTGTGGTAATGTGATTTAAACTAATGAAGTTTACGTTGTATAATTTTTTTTTTGTCTTGACCGTTACGTAGAAATTACCTCCTCCTCCGTCTCCCACTTATTTAACCCTCGTCGTAGCCATATTTTACACATTCTATTATGCTATCTTGCGGGAGCGCACTTCCTTGGTTTTATGTTCTCTTAAAGCCAGATAGACTCCCTAATTCGCCTTTATGTGTTATGGGAATAAAGGGCTTAGTTGTATGTCTGTGTGTGTGTGTTGCTGATTTATGTAAATGGTTTTATGGTAATTATTTGCGGAAATAAATTAGATTTTGGGGCTTGAATTTCACTCAAAATAAAATTGGTTATTTCGAGTCGCTTCTGAGGTTTTATTATTTATATTATTAAGGGTTCTCCTTTTTTTTTAAGCTAATTTCTCTGAAATGGAACTATTCCAATTTGTTCCTATAATCACTATTTGGTTTTAAAATATCATTTTATTGCCATTCTATATGATACGAATTAAATGGTGATATTTCATTTATTTATAATCACAAAATTAATTTATAAGTACAAAATAAGCACCTAAGTAACTTAATACTTGTGTATGCCTATATAAAAATATATTATTCAGGAAATTTAATACGTTAATAAAACTACAATCCGTTCTCAAAGCCACTTGATACAATAATAATAATAATAATAATAATAATAATAATAATAAATATTTTTTATTTGCATAGAAAGAAAAAAAAATACAAGTTTATAAAATCTAGTTATAAATTTACGCAAATAAAAGGCCTACAAATTCAGAATTCTGCCATGGTAGATTCTGGTCTTTAACATTGTGGCCCCACACTTCATCAAAAAAAATGGTAATTTCAGTAACGTTTATTAACAGTAACGCTTAACTAAGAGCTGATTGAATACAGCTTTTTCTTTAATCATATACCTAATAAACCTACATATAAAAGTTCTAAATTTGACAGTTTAACATCAAGCAAAACAATACAGATTGCAAACACCCTAAAGACAGATTAAATTTTTTGTTAAATAATAAAAAATAGAAAAATTATTACAGACAGTAAATAAATAAATAAAATGATTTCAATACGAAAAATTGTAATAAATTACTCAAAAAAACAACCATTCAAAAAGTGAAAAAAGAGGAAATGGGATTCGAGCAGAACTAACTGAATGGGAGTACTTTGAAAGTTCGTAAAAAGTCATTTTTCGACCTCGTTTTTAAGGCCAAAAATGGGCTTTAAAAATGCGAAATCTCGGCTAATATAAGAGCTACAATCTTGCGGATGGTCTCGTTGTATTCAGAAGGACAAACCTAAGTAAAAACCGTTAAAATTTTGTCGATAGTGCCTATAGAAGTCGAAATATCGACCTCCAAAGTTTAGGATTTTTCATTTTTCAGGTATACCCCCGCACTTTGTCTTATGGAAGTCTCCTTAATTAATTCTTTCATACCATTCAATTTTATTCTTGCATACTTTTCTCATATTCAATAAAGAACATCATTTCATCAGCATTCTTTTTGTACTTTAAGACTGAAATGCGGAAGTACCGTCAGAATTTAACTTTTTCATTTCTCTACCTCTCTTTGAACCTTCTGGAAATTGTGTTATTTTTCCATACTACAATGAAAAAATCCCGATAATCTCAATACAAGTTTCCATTACTAAATAAATACCATTACATTTTGTTCAATAAAAAAACAACCGAGATGTTCTAAGAATCGCCATTTCTAATGAAGACATCGCACCAGGACCAAGTAAAATGCAAATGAAGCGGGTATCGCGAGGTGTGAACCGAAGGTGTTCGATTCCCATCCCATAATGAACTCGTTCGCTACATATTCTCATAATTAGTTCGTACTATATACATTAGGTTCTAAGAAAGTGCGGAGATTAAATCCGCCGCACTAACAAACATGAAACCCGTTATTAAACTAATGCCAAACAGTCAGTCAGCGGTAATTAACTGGATTTCTATAATTATCCAGGCACGCTCTAATTGCCAAAGTTGCATTAAAAGATATACCAGCAGCCGTGGCAGATATACGACGTATCTACGTTATATGTGTGTATATATATATAGAGTCGATATCTATTTGGTAAATGGGCAGAGTTTCAATTAGAGCGAACGCATGTTTGACAAATTAAATGTACTGATTTGTATTACCTGCGAGCGGGAGCTAGTTACGGAATTAGATTTGATTAGGTCGCGGGGGTTGAAAAGGTGAGGGGGGAAGAAACGTGACTTGATTCTTATTATAATTTTTAGTGTGTTTAATAAAATACCAAAAAAAATTATTTGGAAAATTCATTAAACCCTTATTTGTGATGTTCCATTCTGAAAGGTTACACAAGTGAAGCTGGGAAGCTTTTTCAAAATTTTATTTAATGATTGTAATGAAATGATGAAAAAAAAAATTTTATGATCACTCTTAATTCTGTACTTTGGTAGAATAAAAGCCAATGTCCATTTCAGCTGTTTTGAGAAAAACAGGGTTAATGAGATGGACTGACTTTATATTTTTATAAATTGTGATCCTTTTTTCCTACTTTACTTATTTTTGGGATTTTAAATCTTAAGAAGGAATTCTTTTTGAAAATGTATTATTAGTCTTCTAAATTGCAAAAAAAATGGACATTGGCCCCAAGAATCGAAAAGCAGTACGGATATTGGTCCCTAAGCGCGGACATTGGCCAAGGCGGTATTAAAGAGCTAATGGACATCGGCCTTTTTGCTACAATAAAACAATCCCAATTACGAAAATAATCTTTATTTATACACGAAATTCGTATTTTTTAGCATTAGAAAATTAATTTTCTGTGGCCATAAATCTTTACTGCTTATGATACCTACACTAAAATAACAGAGAAAGTTAGTTATTTTCTTCATGCTCAGGGTTTTGTATATCTTCAACATTTAAGTCAGAAGAGAGCGTTTCCTTGTTCCAAAACTTTAAATAGTTTTTACTTCTTCTGTTTCTTCTTCTGTAAGATTTTTACCATCAAATGTCTTTAACTTTACATTTAAACTGTCACATTTAGAGCAAGTGTCGTTCGCAGGGGCATGAAATGAAAAGTTGAATTCTTCATTAAAAATCTGTCTGTAAAGTGACTCTTTTTCGGGGCTTATGTTTTGTTCCTCGCAATACTGAATGTAAAGTCGATACATTTGGGCAATTGAAAGATCGGGACTTAAATATTTTTTTGATGTCCTCTCTCTAGAGTAATGACTGTTGTATGTAGGAAAACTATTAATATGTGATTTAATAAAATATCTTTTTTCCTCGGTAACTTTATAATGATTTTGATGTTTTCCCCGACCGTCTGAAGAGCAAATATTTGAATCATTTAATCTTTTTTTTTCGACAATTACTCTCACTTTTTAAGGGTCAAATCAAAAGTATTTAGGTACGTTTTCTGACAAACCTCCAAATTCTTGTGATCTTCATTTGTGACTAGGTTTAATTTGCTTATCAGCTGATTTTCTTTGCCGTTCTCTAAATTTTGCACATTCCTTAACAGTTTCCGCTATAAACTGATCTTGACCATGCCTTGATAAATTGTAGAAATCTCTAAATAGATTCTGCCTTTGGACATCTTCAAATTTTCTGCCAACATTTTAGTTTACATTCGCATGGCTCCTTTAGCTCTTTTGCCCTTTTTGGATTCCTTTTTTTGTCTTATATTCTTTTCCTTTTTCTTTGCGATCCCTTGTTTTATTTTCTATCGAACTTTTTTCATTCCTTACACGTTTTTTAGTTTTTTCTCAGTCATCTCTGCAAAATTTCCAGGGTCCTTTTGCTCATTTTGATAATTTAACGTTATTCAAACACAGAATACAGTTTACTAATAATATAATAAGTTACACTAAAAATTTGAGGTTATAAAAACTAGGTACGCATTAAAATCTTAAGGCCAATCTCCTAAATAAAATAATACCAAAGGGCCAATGTCCATATTATGAACTTTGGCCATTTTATTTATTCTTCTAATATATTGAAAAGTCCAGAGATTGGCCTTTTTTCTATTAACTAGAATTGGACATAACCCTTTGTGTATTTTGTTTATTTCGCTAAAACACAAGTATTTTGGACTTTGGCCTTTTCAATAATGTTAAGTCATTAATAAACTAACTTCCTATGCCTATAACTCAAATATGGGAAATTTGGAGATTGGCCCTTTTTCTACCAAGGTACAGAGTTAAGGTTTTTGTTTAAGTCATAAATTTTATGTAGAATATTATGAAAAAAATTTTCTGACTAAGAAAATGTGACTGGCCAATTATTTTTAAAAGCTGATAAGTATGGCTTATCACGTGGTATTAAATAATAAAAAAAAAATATTTAGACCAGTAAAAGCATGCATTTTACTCTAATTATTAATTAAAAAATACACAAGTATTGGCTCAACTAAATGGCTATTGGCCAACATCTGAATATCGACGATCTTTTTATTCCTAAATAGCTGAACATATTCATCGGTTAATGGTTTGAATATTTAGGCCTAAAATTTGGCTTTATTGTTCAAAACCCAATAATGAAATTTCTTTTTTATACAGTAATATTAATTATTATGGTTAAACAATATTATTTAATGGCTTACATCTTAGCTTCAAGGTAAAAAAAAATACACCGTTAATAGCCTTAATAAACAGTCATGCTCAATATTTGGCTAAGATATGTGTAGCTAAAACTTAAGTTTATTAGCCAAGATTATATGACATTATTGGAATTTAATTTTAGTGATATATAAGCAGTTTCGTATAAATAAATAATCAGAAATAAGCAATGAGAAAATGTTATTTAGTATCCTACAAATTATTGGCTTTTTATTTGTAGCCAAAATTTCGATTTTTAGCTACTTAAGGATAGTTAAATTTTTTTTTAATTTTTTCTAGTCATTAGGCTTTTAGTAAAAACACAAATATTGGATCAAATTGGATTGGATCTAACCCGTTATGTTCAAAATTCGTTAGCTCAAATATTTTTAATCCGAAATAACTGGATATTGTCCTGGATGGCAAAATTTGACCTTATTGTCCAAAACTCATCAATAATTTTTTTTTTCAATTTTTTAATTATTAGTAACAATTACTATGGCATGCCATTTAGTGGCTTACATCTTAGCTCAGTGTAAAAAAATACACAATAAATAGCTCAACTAAACAGTCACGTTCAATATTTGTTTATTGCTGATATTTAGATTTATTCATTAAATTTCAGATATGAATTAATCGCAATTTATTTCTAGCCATTTGTAAGCAATTATGGCCGAAAAAAAAGTCAACCATTTAGTGGCTTATAATTCAGTCATCTCAAATAAAATTGGCTGAAATAGTTGGCCATCCTTATCATTTTTATCGACTTAAAAAAAACAGATAATAGCTCGAATCACGGGTTTATTGACAAATATCCAAATATGGACATTTTTGGAACTTATTTAGCCTGAAAAAAACTATTTATTGTGCTTCAAATTATTGACTATGTTTATCATTTGCTGGGTAAATATTCAAAGCCGAAATTTGGATTTTTTGGCTAATTGAAAATTTTGGAACTTTATTTTGAGTCATTAGCTATTATGATTTTAGCAAATTTTAGGTAATTTCAGCGTATATTTTAATTCCATTATAAAATAAATAATACACAAATAATAGCTCAAAAGTGATGACATAGGACCCATATTCAAGGTGAGGAAGAACCAGAGTATACTAAAAGAGTTTAATGAAGTGAGTAGGTATATCTTGAAAATATCTGGTGCCCAATATTTGTAGAGACTTGGATACAGCTGATATAACATGAGATGATATGGGAGTCACACTGGTGATAACTTATAAAGGGGTACCTTCAATGGAATAAATATAAGTCTTCGACTATAAATCATAGAATGATACTTTCTAATATTTAGGTCCCTACAAATAATTTTTCGCGATGCAACAAGAGATCATTATATATATTGTGCCAAACTGAGATAATATAGTTAACAAAAAAAAACATGATTTACGCGATCAAAAGCCTTTGATAAGTCAGTAGACACTCCGTGTTTCTGACGTAGTTCATCAGAAAACTGTGTGGCAAAATCGATAAAATTAAGGAGATTTAGCTCAGGCGATCTTGCTGCCAAATTGGCTTAAACCCTTTTAGTACTAAAATTAAAAATATAGAAATAATTAATTGGCCACGCTCAATAATTATTATTAGTTTAAATTTTTGTCGAAAAACTACGTCTATGAAATTTTGTACCTTATTGGCAACAATCATTATGGCTTAAAAGAATACAATATTTATGGCTAATCATCAATTTATTGACCAAATCCCAAATATACTAAAAAATTAAGGATCATGGGAAAAAAGTAGATTTATATTAAAAGATGGTGCAAATAATGGCATTTATTGGAATAAACTTTAATGGTCAAAATTCGGCCGAAATCTAAATATGAAATTTCGGTACTCATTGAATTATGGCTTAAAAATGTTATATAAGATGGCCATATACATCTTGAACTACAATAAACATATAAGGCCCAAATGTACTTTTATTGCTGAAGTATGACACATTTGCCCCCTTTCCTCTACAGTTTAACCTCCCTCAGTTAATGCCATAAACTTACAAATTTAAATAGAAAATAGATAACAATCAGTGTTTAATTTAAAGTGAATTTCCTTTATGCTCTTCCTCCTCCCTATCCCCCCCATTATGGTCCTCGGGCGTTTTCCTTTCGTTCGCCTTACATAATTGCACTCGTCTAATTACTTAGCAAATTACAATAATGATTCGCAAACTTTGTCGGCAGACTAAGCCAATTAAAATTAATGATTTAGATTCGATTACTAAACTAATTCGGAGCGATTTAATTGTGCCGATGCCGGAGCCATTCTTAATATTTAATTAAGACCCCGGACCTCTCCTTCCTCCCTCCTACCCCTTATTCCCCCGTTAGTTCCTTTTTTGCTTTTGTTGTCTGGATTTTTTCTAGGTTATGAAGTAATTGTGTTTTGCCGCCCTTTTGTAATGAAACTGTAGAAAGTAAAATTAATGCTTTTTTACCATTGAAACAAGTGGTCAAAAGTGGACGATGAAGAATGAAAAAGAAGTGCCGCATCACGGATTATACAGTTTTTTGTTCCGTTCGGTTACATTCATGGATTTTTCACTTTTCAGTTGTAATTTTAAGGCGTTTTATGAACGAATCCTTTGTCGGTTCGTTCACCGATTTTTCACTTAAAAAAATTCACTTTTTACAAAAAAAAATTATTTCTCAAAAACCTAATTTTTTTTCAAAAAACGCTGAAATAGGTGTCTAATGAAATTAAATGAGGAATATGTGTGCAAATTTTCAGAATTGTATTTTGAGTGGTTTTTGTGTTATGGTAATTTGTTTGATTTTTCACTTTAAAAAATTCACTTTTAAAAAAAAATTATTTCTTAAAAACCTAATTTTTTTCAAAAAACGCTGAAATAGGTGTCTAATGAAATTAAATGAGGAATATGTGTGCAAATTTTCAGAATTGTATTTTGAGTGGTTTTTGAGTTATAGTAATTTTTTGGATTTTTCACTTAAAAAAATTCACTTTTTACAAAAAAAAAATTATTTCTCAAAAACCTAATTTTTTTTTCAAAAAACGCTGAAATAAGTATTTAATGAAATTAAATGAGGAATACGTGTACAAATTTTCAGAATTGTATTTTGAGTGGTTTTTGAGTTATGGTCATTTATTGGATTTTTCACTTAAAAAAATTTACTTTTTCCAAAAAAAAAAATTATTTCTCAAAAACCTATTTTTTTTTCAAAAAACGCTGAAATAGGTGTCTAATGAAATTAAATGAGGAATATGTGTGCAAATTTTCAGAATTGTATTTTGAGTGGTTTTTGAGTTATGGTAATTTTTTAGATTTTGCACTTAAAAAAATTTACTTTTTACAAAAAAAAAAATTTTTGCTCAAAAACCTAATTTGTTTTCAAAAAACGCTGAAATAGATGTCTAATGAAATTAAATGAGGAATACGTGTACAAATTTTCAGAATTGTATTTTGAGTGGTTTTTGAGTTATGATCATTTTTTTAGATTTTTCACTTAAAAAAATTCACTTATTATGAAAAAAAAATTATTTCGCAAAAACCTAATTTTTTTTCAAAAAACGCTAAAATAGGTGTCTAATGAAATTAAATAAGGAATATGTGTACAAATTTTCAGAATTGTATTTTGAGTGGTTTTTGAGTTATGGTCATTTTTTGGATTTTTCACTTGAAAAAAATTCACTTTTTAAAAAAAAAAATTATTTCTCAAAAACCTAATTTTTTTTCAAAAAACGCTGAAATAGATGTTTTATAAAATTAAATGAGAAATATGTGTACAAATTTTTAGAATTTTATTTTGAGTGGTTTTTGAGTTATGGTCATTTTTTGGATTTTTCAATTAAAAAAATTCACTTTTTACAAAAAAAAATTATTTCTCAAAAACCTAATTTTTTTTCAAAAAATGCTGAAATAGGTGTCTAATGAAATTAAATGAGAAATATGTGTACAAATTTTCAAAATTGTTTTTTGAGTGGTTTTTGAATTATGGTCATTTTTTAGATTTTTCACTTAAAAAAATTCACTTTTTACAAAAAAAAAAAAATTTCTCAAGAACCTATTTTTTTTTCAAAAAACGCTGAAATAGGTGTCTAATGAAATTAAATGAGGAATACGTGTACAAATTTTCAAAATTGTATTTTGAGTGGTTTTTGAGTTATGATTATTTTTTTAGATTTTTCACTTAAAAAAATTCACTTTTTATAAAAAAAAAAATTATTTCTCAAAAACCTATTTTTTTTTTAAAAAACGCTGAAATAGGTGTCCAATGAAATTAAATGAGGAATATGTGTACAAATTTTCAGAATTTTAATTTTAGTGGTTTTTGAGTTATGGTAATTTTTTGGATTTTTCACTTAAAAAAATTCACTTTTTACAAAAAAAAAATTATTTCTCAAAAACCTAATTTTTTTTCAAAAAACGCTGAAATAGGTGTCTAATGAAATTAAATGAGGAATATGTGTACAAATTTTCAAAATTGTTTTTTGAGTGGTTTTTGAGTTATGGTCATTTTTTAGATTTTTCACTTGAAAAAATTCACTTTTTACAAAAAAAAAAATATTTCTCAAAAACCAATTTTTTTTTCAAAAAACGCTGAATGAGGTGTCTAATGAAATTAAATGAGGAATATGTGTACAAATTTTCAAAATTGTATTTTGAGTGGTTTTTGAATTATGGTCATTTATTAGATTTTTCATTAAAAAAAATTCACTTTTTTCAAAAAAAAAATATTTCTCAAAAACCAATTTTTTTTTCAAAAAACGCTGAATGAGGTGTCTAATGAAATTAAATGAAGAATATGTGTACAAATTTTCAAAATTGTTTTTTAAGTGGTTTTTGAGTTATGGTCATTTTTTAGATTTTTCACTTAAAAAAATTCACTTTTTAAAAAAAAAATTATTTCTCAAAAACATAATTTTTTTTCAAAAAACGCTGAAATAGGTATCTAATAAAATCAAATGAGGAATATGTGTACAAATTTTCAGAATTGTATTTTGAGTGGTTTTTGAGTTATGGTAATTTGTTGGATTTTTCACTTCAAAAAATTCACTTTTTAAAAAAAAAATTATTTCTCAAAAACATAATTTTTTTTCAAAAAACGCTGAAATAGGTGTCTAATGAAATTAAATGAGGAATACGTGTGCAAATTTTCAGAATTGTATTTCGAGTGGTTTTTGAGTTATGGTCATTTTTTGGATTTTTCACTTGAAAAAAATTCACTTTTTATAAAAAAAAAATATTTCTCAAAAACCTAATTTTTTTTCAAAAAACGCTGAAATAGGTGTCTAATGAAATTAAATGAGGAATATGTGTACAAATTTTTAAAATTGTTTTTTGAGTGGTCTTTGAGTTATGGTAATTTTTTACATTTTTCACTTAAAAAAAATTCACTTTTTACAAAAAAAAATTATTTCTCAAAAACCTATTTTTTTTCAAAAAACGCTGAAACAGGTGTCTAATGAAATTAAATGAGGAATATGTGTGCAAATTTTCAGAATTGTATTTTGAGTGGTTTTTGAGTTATAATCATTTTTGGGATTTTTCACTTAAAAATATTCACTTTTCACAAAAAAAAAATTATTTCTCAAAAACCTAATTTTTTTTCAAAAAACGCCGAAACAGGTGTCTAATGAAATTAAATGAGGAATATGTGTACAAATTTTCAGAATTGTATTTTGAGTGGTTTTTGAGTTATGGTCATTTTTTGGATTTTTCACTTAAAAAAAATTCACTTTTTATAAAAAAAAATATTTCTCAAAAACCTAATTTTTTTTTCAAAAACGCTTGAATAGGTGTCTAATAAAATTAAATGAGGAATATGTGTACAAATTTTCAGAATTGTATTTTGAGTGGTTTTTGAGTTATGGTCATTTATTGGATTTTTCACTTAAAAAAATTAACTTTTTCCAAAAAAAAAATTATTTCTCAAAAACCTATTTTTTTTTCAAAAAACGCTGAAATAGGTGTCTAATGAAATTAAATGAGGAATATGTGTGCACATTTTCAGAATTGTATTTTGAGTGGTTTTTGAGTTATGGTAATTTTTTAGATTTTGCACTTAAAAAAATTCACTTTTTACAAGAAAAAAATTATTTCTCAAGAACCTAGTTTTTTGCAAAAAACGCCAAAATAGGTATATTAGTTGTTTTAATTAAAACGATTCTGCCTTTTAAAGGATCATATTTTATAACAAAGTGTTATAGATAATTAATGTAATAAAAAAATAATAAATAATTTAATTTTTGGTTTTTAACTTGATATATTTTAAAGTTCCAGAAGAAATCGCTATTGTCCAGCTTAAAAAAATACAAAAATAATTTTAGTTTTAATTTAATAGCATTTAGTTGATTTTATTTCATCTCTTTGCGCGTTTAATGAGTGCATCTAATCAAATTTAAAAAAAAATAAAATCAAAGGCAAATTTATACAAAAAAAATTAAGTAACTAAAAAAAAATACTAATTAATTTGTTTTTACAAAAAAATCTAAGCATTTTTATTCTTCTTTCTGTAAGCCTGGAAAAATGACCTTAAACTTATTACAATATAATTTGTAATATTTATTTCAGGTATACGGAACTCGCTGTTAAATGATCTAAATAAAAATTATTATATTTATTTCTGAAAACCTAGAAAAAATACATCTTGAAGTATATTTTAGGCATTTATATTTTCAACTGCTCTGAGCTTCCATTAAATCTATAAAAAAATATCCTCTAACAGACTGCTTTAATAACCTGAAAAAATGTATTTAAACTCATTACTTAAAACATACAAAAAATTAAATTTTTACAGGATTTTAACTACCTAGAAAAATTCTTTTTTATTTTTAAAATAATGTATGGATTCAAGAAGTAGACACTTTAAACGAAGAAATTAGTTAGGTTTTCTTGAAAATATAGAAAAATTATTGATAAACACTTACAGGCAGTTGAACCGTTCTTCAATTACTTAAGCAAATATCGACATTATCATTTAAAATTGTATCAAAATTTTAATTTTAAAAGACCTACATAACATTTTAGAAACTTATTTAATTTTTTTTTTATTTTTTTACAATTTAGTTTTTTTTCGAATAAAAAAGAAAGATACAGATTTGGAAAGATGAAGTAGAAATTAATTTATTTTTTCGCTTCTTTCAAAGCTAGAAAGGAGATTTTGAATATATGCCAAATTTACTTTTTCTTCAGAAATTTACACATTAATAGAACCTTCAATGAAGTAACAAGAAGTACAATAAAGAAGCTTTGTTTTACTTTAAAAATTCCATTCTCGAATTGACAGCAAGTTTACGTGAATTTTGATCCCAAATTTTAAAACAAATCATGTTGGGCGCCAAAAGTTGTTATTTGTAGGTATTAGGGTTTAGTAAAAGAAAACTTTTAAATCAATATTGGGTAGGTTTTCGAAATAACAAGGGGTGAAACAAGGGAACAATTAAAAAAAAAACATGTTCCTTAGGCCCTTAATATAACTAACATAAAACAATTTTATTTAGTAGTAGGACTATTTATGCCTCTGAAAGGGTGACATTGAAACATTCCTCCCCAAATATTACCAACAATTAATTTTTTTCTTATCTTTAAGAGATCCGAGGTTAAAAAAAATCGTTTGCCATATCGAAAAGGGCTGAAATGTAAATGAACGGGCAGCAATTCACAGACACACGCGAACGTAGGAAATTAGAATTGCGTATAGAAATGGGAGAGGGGGAGGCGATATGGTAACCGAGTAGGGTGGAAAGAGCGAGGGTGCGGGAAGGGAGGTTTATTAATTAAGCGGGGGCTAATCGAGACCACTGAAACGAGTCGACCGGCACACATGCCCCGGCTGCTTTTTTGACCTACTATGTTATTATAGACGTATGGATATAAGATTCCAATTTTTTTTATATTCAATTATTATGTATTAAAAATAATGGCAAACTTTAATAAGAAATCATCTGGTTAATTAAGTATCATGTAAAAGTTGCTATTTATTGGCTTGTAATAAATGAAAACTGTATATATTTCATTTGTTTTATTTGGTACAATCAGATTTATAAATTGTGTTATATGCATGAAATATTTGCATAAATATCCAATATTACCTTAAGCTCTTCCTTTCTTTTCTCTTTCCTAAACTAAATATATACATTCTTTATATGTAACTTTAACTGTAAATCCAGTTTATAAATTAAAAAAAGTAATGGATCATATTTCATATTTTAAAAGGGAGGTAGGATAAGCACAGGGTCACTCTAGATTAGGGAATTACTCCGATAGTCTGAAAGATACAAAAAATTACTCTGAAATCCTAAGGAATATGGTCCAAAAACTCTTGAGGAAAAAATGAGGTCAAATATCTGGGATAATATGATAAATAGTTCCAAGTAATTATTTATCTTGTTTAAACTATAATAATATAGTTATATTTTATTCCAGGGATTGTTTATGTTTATAAAGCATGAAAATTTGACCCTAAAGGCCTGGAAAACGTAAACAATTTTTTAAATGCCTGGAATTGATTGAGAAATAACTTGAAGAGCCTGAAAGATACAAAAAATTACCTCAAAGGCCTATAATAAGTCAAGAAAAGCCTGGAAGAGATAAAAAATTACACGAATATGCTCCAAAAGGCTAAAAGAGATAAAAAATTGTATCAAATTTTCACTTGGAGCATAAGAAAATACTCCAGAGACCTGGAAAATGTGTAAGATCCCTTCAAATGCCTGGAATGGGATGACAAATGACATCAAGAGCCTGGAAGGTACAAAAAATTACCCCAAAGGCCTAAAATAAAAAAAATAAGACAAGAAAAGCCTGGAAGAGATAAAAAATTACACGACTATGCTCCGAAAGGCTAAAAGAGATTAAAAATTGTATCAAATTTTAATTTGGGCACAAGAAATTACTCCAGAGGCCTGGAAAATGTGTAAAATCTTTTCAAATGTCTGGAATGGGTTGAAAAATGATACCGAGAGCCTGGAAGAGGTGAAAAATTATTATTTAAAATTTCATAATATTATGTATTCAAAATATAATAGTTTAAACATCAAATCCAATTTAAGAAATAAAAGTAAAGGATCATAACTTTAAAGTGAGGTAGGAATAATACAAGGAGATTTTTATATAATATTGCCAGCATATAAAAGGAAATAAAAAGTTTACTAGGTTTTTAACTTGATTTTTTTACATTTTTAAAACTTTTGTGAATTTCACTAAACATCGAGTGTTAATAGAAATTGTATGTTATAAGCCGGAATATTTTTGCTATAAAGAAATTTATATAAATTGTTTTTATGTAGAACATTGAGAGGACACTTAAAAAGAATGTTAATAATAAAACTAATTAGGAAAATGACTTCTTAAAAGCAAGTCTTTTCTTAAAAAAATAAATCGCCAATTTTAATGTCAAGAATAATGCATTTCGACGGTAATATTAAAAAAAAAAGAATGTGTGGTTAGTATCAACATATTTCTGCAAGAATAGTTTGAGTTACCTAAAATTTTGATTTTGTGTGAATAGGCCATATCTAACCTGGATGATTAGACTTTAATGTAGCTACGTATCAGTGATATATGGTTGTATAAAAATTACCCAAATCTTTAGCAATTTTCTACCTTTTTTTCAAAATATTTTTAATTTTAGTTACACTGTTCAGTAATACAAGACTCTCAATACACCAAACTTTTAAAAGAAGGCAGATATCGGTAGAATTAAGAATTTTATCAACAATTTTATTTCCTGCTATATCGCTATTACACAAATAAAGTTATTATTAGAGAAAAGATTATTTGATATTAGACACATAGTTTTTTTTTATAAAATGATTGAAAATTCTCTTCTTCATCATTCGCAATCAATTCTGAAAGAAAATCTGTTAGCATAAATCCATGTTTGCATCTATTGGACATTACGTAATAAATGGCAGCAACCTCTGCAATAAAAATAGATGCATTTTTTCAATTGTAAAAGTATAATTAATGATTATTTACCGAGAGTTATCAGAATGCCTCAACCATAATAATTAGCACATTTTGTTCCTTGAGACTCTTTAAACCTTTAAAATGTTCTCTTAAAATCTGAGAACATCCCTCTTCCGAAGGATATTGTATATTAACAACTATACAGGAATAAGGATCGGTATAAAGTACATGGTGATATACACAACTATGGTACTAGAAACATAAATAGGCTAGTTCCAATTTACCAACGCTTAACAATGTGTCAGAGTGGTTCCGGATTTCTAGCTGTTAAGTTATATAATAAACTTCCCATCGACTCTGTGGATTTGGATTTGGAACGTTTTAAGAATAAAATAAAACAAATTCTAGTCTCTAATGCCTTCTATTCAACTGAAGAGTTTTTAAACTTCACATTCTATCTGTGATATTGGGTACCTACCTATTGTATATTGCATTTTATTTAAGACATATTGTGATTGTGTCTTATTCACAGTATGTATATCAGTCATTGTGTTTTGGTTTTAATGAGTTTTATGTAGTGTTTTAGGAAATATTTTATTATCAATTTTTATAAACAGTCACCCTATTTCTTAACTTTGTAATTCTTGACTTGTGTGAATACTATTTTGTATATTGGTATTAATAAATTGATTGATTGATTGATATATTAAAATCTAATAGTCTTGTTTTGTATTCAAGTTGATGTAAGTTTTGAAATCAAAAAAAAGTCTTTTGTTATTCATTAGTTTAATTGAATTACATAATTCATATGCATTAGCTAATGGCATGGGTCAAATAGAACTTAATCAAGAATTTTGCTGTTAAGTATTCCCTCTGATAGCATAGTGGTTGTTCTAGATTTTGGACAAAAGCCCTTGGTACTAGGAGATGAATTCATGGCTTCTAGACATGTTTTTTCAGCTTTATATTGCATTCTGTCAATTTTTAATTAATTAGCTTTACCAGTAAAGTTGTTCCATAAAAAATAGATCCATTATTAATTATCGAGATTCAGCATATTTCTTGATGGGCACACCAAAGTTCTCAAAATATTCGTCGAAGTTAATTAATGCCTTCTTCTGCTTTCTTTATTATATTGTTAATATGTTCTTTCCACTAAAATTTAAAAAAAAATAATTAACTGGTCATATTTTGATGTAATTTTGGATAAAAAAATTAATGAATATGGTTGAAGACATTGTCACAAAAAAAATATTATTTAATCTACCTTTGCTGAAAAAAAAACGTATTATTGACTTAAATAAAGTCGAATAATGACATTAATGCAAAAATCTTTGAATAAAATTTGGCTCTATTTATTGGCCAAAATTAACCAGTTTTGATATAATTTCTTGACGTATGGCTAATATTAGTATCGTTATTTTATAGCTATTTTGCAATATCTACGTGCCATAATTTATACAAATCGATGTGATAAATACAGACTTCTTCAAGGCTTTTGATAGAGCTGATATCAATATTCTGTCGCATAAGTGATCCCAAGCTTTTCTCATAGTATGGATTTTTAATTTGAAGGTTTTCTTTCTTCTTCACTATCTGGTATTTTGCAAGTTGGCCATTGTTTGTTATTATTGTTCCTTATGATATCATATTTTGCTTCAAAAATAACACACTTCTATTGATCTGAAATTCCATAGGGTTATAGGTCCAGTTGAAGATTCTGAATTCTATAGGGTTTTATGCAAGACGACTACGGCTTATAGACTAGTGCAAGAACAACTCTTTATACAAGGTGTTCAAATAGGGTATCGGCACTTTATTTGTGCATTTAATCTCCGCCACTTACGGTGGGAGTCAAAATGTAAACGGGTTTAAGGAATTTTAGTTGCAATAGAGCCGTTTGCCGGAGAGCAACGCGCTTTTTGTGTACGTGCATTTTACCAAAACAATAATTCAATCATGACAGCACGCCGTCTATATCGCGCTCATTACCAATTACATGATATTCAATTATCACCTAACCTTGATGTTATTAGAAAATGGATCAGAATGTTGGATCCACACTAAAAATCCATAATCCAGGCCGCCCACGAATCCTAAGAAGTGCAGAAAACATCGAGCGAGCATACGTAAATCAGTCAGAGAGAATTCAGCCTTATCTGTACGGAAGCGAAGTCAGACGACTACTCTTAAAAGATCATCTTTACATAACATTTTGACCAGAAGACTTGCATCTGCATGCATATAAGATACAGTTAGTGCAGGAATTAAAACCTAGGGATTACAATACACGGTTAGAATTTGTCAATGAAACGATGGAACGATTCGTCGATTTCAATAACATTTTATTCAGTGCTGAGGCTAATTTTCATGTAAATGGCCACGTAAATAAGCAAAATTGCAGGTACTGGTCTGACGATAATCCTTGCAGAAAACACGTCCACTGCATATCCCCAAAGTGGTCGTATGAGCTGCTATGTCTGCTGATGGCATAATTGGGCCGTATTTGTTTGAAGATCAAAATGGACGGACACCGGTAATACCGAGCGGTATTGTGCAATGTTACAAGATTTTCTTGCACTATCTCTCCGACAGTTTTAAGGTTTTAACTTAGAAACCTGGTTTCAGCAGGATGGTGCGATATGCTATACGTCAAATCGGGCAATTAAAGCTTTTATTCCCCAGCAAAGTCATTTCAAGAAGAGGCAATATTAACTGGCCTTCTAGGAGCCCGGACCTGTCGCCACTTGATTATTTCTTATGGGGTTACCTCAAAAGTAAGGTCTACGAGAATAATCCAGCTGATACAGATCAATTAAAGCAAAATATCCAGGAGCAAATAAGATTAATATCAAGGGAAATGTGTGGACGGGTTATCAATGATATTCGTTCTCGATTTGAATAGTCCATGCAGCGCAACGGACACCATTAAGACAACATTGTTTTTGGTTCATAAATTTCTCTTGACTGTATATTAATGATCATAGAAATATGGTGTATTTGGTTTATGCAAACATCATATTGCTGATACCCTTTTTGGACACCTTGTATAACATAAATGGTTTTAGGTTTGGGTACACTAACATTGTTAAAGATGGTTAAAATATAAGTAAAATATAAATATAATAAGTAAAATCTGTATTGTTGTGACGAATTCATAATGAGTTACTTATTATATTGGGTATTACGTCACTTATAGCAAAAATCAATTTAGAAATCTTTTATCTCACACGCTCAACAATTATTGAAAAGAAGAAGAAAATAGACTTATTCACGTATTTAAAAGAAATATGAACTTAAATCTGTAACGATACCGTTCGATATATTTAATTTAATTTAAGTTCAATAAGTTTTAAATACAATAATTTACTTGAGGTATAATAGATTTTTTTTATATACCTAGGAGCTGAGGTTCAATCTATTAATCTCTGAGCTCGTTTCTTCTTTTCAATATCCTACCTAACTTTGTTATGAATATTATAATTAAAAAACGATAAAATACATAAATTAGGTATTTTTTAAAAAAAGTAGGTCTTCTTGTTGTATTTTATCGTTTTTTAATTATAATATTCATAACAAAGTTAGGTAGGATATTGAAAAGAAGAAACGAGCTCAGAGATTAATAGATTGAACCTCAGCTCCTAGGTATATAAAAAAAATCTATTATACCTCAAGTAAATTATTGTATTTAAAACTTATTGAACTTAAATTAAATTAAGTATATCGAACGGTATCGTTACAGATTTAAGTTCATATTTCTTTTAAATACGTGAATAAGTCTATTTTCTTCTTCTTTTCAATAATTGTTGAGCGTGTGAGATAAAAGATTTCTAAATTGATTTTTGCTATAAGTGACGTAATACCCAATATAATAAGTAACTCATAAATATAATACTTTTACAAGTAATTTTTCTTCATCCCACTATTTATATTGTCATGCAAATATTAAATGTCTTGATATATATTTTGCTGAGCAACTCTTAACTTGTGGCCTTTGCAAGTAGTCTTAAATATGCACTTAAATTACTCTCGACCGATTGCTTGATCGTCAATAAATTTTCAAAACAAAATAATCAATATGCGATATATTGACCTTTAATAATCCCATCCTACCGACTGCTCCAATTAATTCTGGTCTGGATTGTAAAATTACTCTATGTATTGGCTAAAAATTTATTGACCAAAAAAGAAAATGATTAGGGACATTCGGAGTCTTAGAATTAATTACTAATACAATTAATACTGGCTAAATAAACAATACAATAAACACTACATACAAATTGACTAATTCCTTTATTCCGGCCGTCGTTTTCCTATAGGGCCCCTTCAATTTAATCTTCATTTAACAGACGCGTCCGAAAATTAACTTGATAACTAAAGTAAACAATGCCCCCGCTAATTAATTTTCAAATTCTCTACTACGCTCCTATTTCCGCGTCCTTTTGTTACTCACCTAAAGGGGTGAGTGATAAATTTTTATTATATATGCTCCTCCCTGTATATTAAATATAAGTATTTAATATTACTGATGTGAACCGGTCTAAAGTCAACAGCCGCGTAGTATACGTACCGAAATTTTAACGTAATTAACTTCTCGTTTTACTTAATTAAATGGAATGCGACAATTTTAAATTAAATTTTAATATTAAAATTTACATGAATATTCACGAGGGCAGAATATGCGTTCGGGAATAATTAAAAACCGGTATAGGGACCGAGCACATGATTTTCTATGAAAATTTTAAGGTACAGGTGTATGATATAAGTAAATTAACCCTTTGTATAGTCTCAAAACTTTTAAATATGTTTGTATATTCCCACGTGTACGCGACATTATCGCTATTCGATAATAATATAATTAGGCGCGATAAATAACTGTCATTAGCATTGAAACCCGCATACATGCCTTCATGTAATTTTCGTTTTGCACTTCGTGAGCTTGATATCGTACTGTCTATAGATTGCGATTGTCGTTTTGTACCGTGGAAAATCGCCAGTACCATTGTTCTTTTCTGTGGGTCAAATATTACGGTGTCAATTTTGAAATACATCTTAATATTTGTCAAAGAAAGAGAAGAGAAGAACCATGAATGAACCAGAGTTTTAGAAGAAATGATGAGGAGTTGTAAAAAGGGTTAAAAAGTAAGAAGAATTATTACTGTTTTTAGTTCTAGTAAAGTCTAGTTTCATTATACAGGTCTTTTGAACCTAATAAAAATGTTAAAGCATCGATTTTTTATTATTTGAAATTGTATGAATATTGAATTTTTATTGCCAAGTTTCGATGTTTTTTTAGGGTAAAAGGATTTGTATTTTTGTGGTAACTATTGGATCTTAGAAGAGAATTGAGTAAAAAATAAACCATAAAAAAACTTAAAGAACACGATTTTATTGCTAATCGTCCTAAAAAGTAGAAAATAATTTTTAATTACAAGGAGTTCTTATTACTAGGAGTTACTAACAGAATAAAAAGCGTGCAGTGCTCGATATATTAAATATGGCCAATTTTCTATTGGCAACTATCTATGAGAGTTATTAAAATAAAGTAAAATGCAAGTACAAATTAAAAAATATCTGGTATAAGATGACAAAATAGTTCCAAGTAATTATTTATCTTGTTTAAACTATAATAATATAATTTCATTTTTTTCCAGGCATTGTTTATGACTTCAAAGCATGAAAAATGACCCTAAAGGCCTGAAAAATGTGAAAAATGCTCTCAAATGCCTGGAATTAATTGAGGAATATCTTGACGAGCCTGGAAGATACAAAAAATGACCCCAAAGGCCTAAATTAAGTCAAGAAAAGCCTGGAACAGACAAAAAAATTACCCGAATTAAATTTTCACTTGGAGCATAAGAAATTACTCCAAAAGCCTGGAAAACGTGAAAAATCCTTTCAAATGCCTAAAATGGGATGATAAATGATACCGAGAGTATGGAAAAGGTGAGCAATTATAATGTTAAATTTTATAATATTATGTGTTTAAAATATATTAGTTTAATCATCAAATTCAATTTAAGAAATAAAAGTAAAGGAGGGAGGTAGGAATAATAAAGGAAGATTTTTATATAATATTGGCAGCATAAAAAAGAAAATAAATATAGGAGCAGGAAATAAGGACCTTACCACGTTTTAAGTTCATTTTTTGCATTTTAAAAGCATTTGTACATTTGCTGCTAATGGACATAAAAAGAATGTTAATAAAGAAAATGTTTTCTTAAATAAAGTAAGTCTTTTCTTTACAAAATTAATCACCAATCTTGATTTTCATTTAATGATAATAACGACGATAAATTCCTTTAAAAAAAAAAAAAAAAAACATTACCCTATTTTCCGCAAGAACAATTTGGGTTATCAAAAATTTTGATTTTATGCAAATAGGACGGAAATCTGGATGATTAGACTTTAATGTCCAAATTAGATATATTTACTCTCTGTTTTTTTGCTATATATTTATGAATTTCATAGTATTACTTGTAATATTATTTTTTTTGTATTTATCCCTTATAGTACCGAAATAAAAAAAATTGAGTTTGGGGTTTATATTTATTTTACCCCGATAAAGTTAGGTTGAAAGGTACGGAAAATTATTTTTAAAAATATTCGAAAGGGTTAAGGGTGGGATTTAGGGAGTACACAATTGTGTGTCTAGGGAGCCAAAATAAGAGAAGCACAACTGTGAAACAAAATTTATTACTTTGTATGGAATGAAATAAAACAGTTTTTATCTTTGGTTAAACAAAGAAAAACATTACATTTTAGGCAACGCATTCTGGACCGACTTTTGCACCCTTTTAACCTACATTTAACTGGGTTCTTCATTTCTTCATTCTTTGGCCAGTGTTCAAAACCATCAAAGCGTTTGTCTGCACAGGGCAAACTGGAAGACATTCTTCTCTTTCTTATTTCATTTCCTTCAACGCTAGTCTCTTCCTCTATATTTTCTTGGCATTCTGTTTTCTCCAATACACGCATAACATTTATAATTAACAAAGATTATACTGGTGAAATTCCATGGCAGTTTTTTACTTAATTTTTCCTCTAAAGTTTCCTTTGAATGCAAAAGTTCTCATATTAGTCTTGGGATCGGTGAGTTTCTTGCATTCGTTATTGGGGCTTACTTCTGGAAATCCCAACTGAAGAATACCATCCTTGTTCCTAAGTAGAATTTCCATTTTTTTTGTAAGGCAGCAAAAAAAAAAGTCTTATAAGTCATATTTATTGCAGTACAGTTTTTCTATATAATCTACTTACGTGTAATTTATTTTTGATTCCTTCGATTCGTAGATCATATAGAAGCGCTCTTCATTCTTCAACGTCAACTTCTTGATTCTCTGCTTTTATAAAGAAATTTCTTTTGTGCCAGTCTTTTTCAATACTCTCTTACCAATTCACCTAATTATAAAGTCTTTGTAATTAATTTCGTTTTAATTTCTGGTAAAAGAGTTACAATTATTATTAAAAGTTTATTAAGTTTCCAATCATTTTCAAGGAGTGTGAAGTTGTTAACCCAACCGGTCTAAAGACTTTCAGATCATCATCAAGAGCAAATTTATAATTATGAAATATTGAGGATTATCATTGATATATGTAGATGATAAAAAAAGGCCCAAGAAGAAATCCTTGTAGTACTCAAAGTATGGTTTAACAATGAATATCAAACCTAATAAGCCTAAGTATACACTTTATTTAAATAAAAAAAACTAGATCTTTTCACTGGAAATGACATTTGAGAACAGAATTTTTTCAGGTTCTTTATAAGTTACAGATGGATTATTGATTATTGATAATGGTTTAATTTGCTTAATAAAAATTAATGGGAAAAAGACTATTGGTCCAGATGGCATTCCAGCTTATGTATTAAAGGATTGCCTTGATTATTTGTTTAATATCATTCTTAGAATATTAATTTAATTAGATAAAACCACGTAAGAAAAATTACTTTTCAATGCCATTTAAGCGTGACTGAGAAAAAAATGGGATACAAACCCAAAAAATTTACTTTTTATCCACTTTTTGACCTGATTTTCTCGTCAAGTCTCAGGAATCATGGATGATCGCTATCTAGGATTGTTCTCGTCTATAAAGAGGATCATTACATCATACCTATTATTCATCTACATTATATTACATTACATTATTCATCTACAATTACATCTACCTATTATTTGCAAAACGTTTGCCTGCTTTTTATTGTATTTTTTTTTGGGGACTAAGGTTATTGACAATTTTATACATATAATTGTGTACTAAAAATTATTTTATTTATGTATTTCTACCAAATTGTACAATTTGATAATTTGTACAGTATTTTTGTTTTGTTATGTACCTATTTACTTTGTGTATATTTTGTCTGAGTATAATAAAGAGTATAATAAAGCATTTGATGATGATTTGATGATGATTACATAAAAAAAATATCTTCCAGGCAACTCAGGATGTAATTAAAGAATAGGATGCGGTAGAATCTTATTAAGCATTAGTGAGATGTGAAGGTAGAAACCCAAAAAATTGACGTTTTTTGACCTGATTCTCCCTTTAGGTTTCATGAACTATGCACGATCTTTATACAATGGTGTTTCACGTCTATAGGGAGTATCACTATACAAGAGAAATAACTTTTCCAGACAGTTCAGGATGCAGGTCATTGTCTCTAGTTTTATAAAAAAAATTAAAAGTATACTTGTAGAGTAAAATCTGATTTAAAAGAAACTTTTTAAGCATTTTTCCTCTAGATCTAATACTTTTCGAGAAATCTTGGAATTTAAGTGTTGACACTTGAGTGGTAGGTTTGACAAGCAATTTTATTGCAAATATCTCAGTTTCTATTAGTTTTACCGAAAAATCATTAAAAAGGAAGGTTTTAGATTAGAACCTAAACTACAGGAAACTTTTCAAGTATTCCTATTCTAAACCTAATAGCTTTGACAAATCTTGGAATTTACAAAAAACTTTCCAAGCAATTTTCTTGTAAACCCAATATTTTTCGTGAAATCTTGGAATGTAAGTGTTGACACTAGAGTAGTAGGTCTGACAAGCAGTTTTTCTGCAAATATTTAATTTTGTATGAGTTTTATCAACAAAAACAATAAATATCAAACTTGTAGACTAGAACCTGGTCTACAAAAAACTTTCCAAGCATTTTTCTCGTAAACCTAATATTTTTTGAAAAATCTTGGATGTTAGGTGTTGACACTAGAGTAGTAGGTTTAACAAGCAGGTTTTCTGCAAATATCTAATTTTCTATGAGTTTTATCAAAAAAATAATAAATACCAAATTTGTAGACTAGAACCTGATCTACAAAAAACATTCCAAGGATTTTTCTCGTAAACCTAATATTTTTCGAAAAAACTTGGATGTTAGGTGTTGACACTAGAGTAGTACGTTTGACAAGCAGTTTTTCTGCAAATATTTAATTTTCTATGAGTTTTATCAAAAAAACAATAAATATTAAACTTGTAGACTCTCGAAGCAATTTTCTTGTAAACCTAATATTTTTCATGAAATCTTGGAATTTAAGTGTTGACACTAGAGCAGTAGGTCTGACAAGCAGTTTTTCTGCAAATATTTAATTTTCTATGAATTTTATCAACAAAAACAATAAATACCAAACTTGTAGGCTAGAACCTGATCTACAAAAAACTTTCCAAGTATTTTTCTCGTAAACACGTAGACACTCGCTTCACTGACATCGCAGTCATACCTGAAGAGCTGTTGAAAAAAATCTCGTGTAATTGTAAAACAAGCTGCTCAACAAATAGATGCGGATGCCGCAAACACGGATTAAAATGCACGGTATTATGTGTAAAATGTCAGAATTCAGATAGTTGTTGTAACACTGAAAAAATTGTGGAAGATCTAAGTGATTCCGAGGATATTTCCTATGAATTAGAGCAGCCAAGTATTAATTTAGATCCAGAATGTGAAGAAAAATTCAGTGATATTGAAGAAGAGTATGAAGATGAAGAAAGCACAAAATTCAATGAAAGTACGGATGATGAGCAAGAAATTATGATTTTGTCTAAAAGAAAAAGATTGATGTAATTTTGTAATATTCCATAATGTAAGCTGTGATACGCTACATATAACAAAAATCTAGTTTCGTATAAAAATAATAAAATTTTCTTTTGTACTTTTTCCTGTAGAATTAAATTATGTAATTAGTTTTTTAATTTCATAAAAATTCAAACAAATTATTAAGAATAACTGTAAAGTTTATAATTAAAAGATTTTTGACTTTTTTGCATGTTTTTTTGTTAAAACTGACAAACTAATGATTTTTGCGAAAAATATTTTGAATAAAAGTTGTAGACAATTTAATTTTAAATAATTTTTGTTTCTTGTATTTTTTTCGAAAAATAATTATTTTCTATGAAAATCGAGAAAATACATCAAGAATGTGATTGTATTTACACGGTGTACAAAGCCCAACTGTGCCCAATTAAGTTTCCGGTAAAATAATGGTACATAGTTTCTTTTATATTTTTTCCGTAGAATCGAATGGTGTGATCTGTTTTTTGATTGTTCAACTAATTTAAATAAGTAATTAACAATTTCTAAAAATGTTATTGCTGTAAAAATCATTTTTGACTTTTTTTGCATTTTTCGACGTTTTTTCAAATAGGAAGTATATAGTTTCTTTATTTCATAAGAAAGTATTTGTGAAAACAAAAAAAATTAGCCCCGGATGAACCCTGTAGCATGATTTTCTGAAGTACAATTTTCATTTAAAAAAAAACATTTTTATCCGAAAAAAACGCATATCTCCGAAAGTTTTTAATATTTCGATCTGAAAAAAATTGAGGTTATTTAAGATCTACAAAGGTATATTTTCATAAATTTTTACAAAGATTGAAATATTTTCGTGAAAATAAAAAATTAAAATTGAAAAAACGAAAAAAAAAAACGGTTTTTCGCATTTATCTTGGCTATTTTGAGGTTATGTTCAAAAGTGACCTGTACAAAAATTATAGATTTTCTTATGGTCTACAACTTTTCTATTGAACATTTTTCAATTGGACGTCAACTTTCGCCGGAAATTGCAAAAGAATATTTTTCTACCCCTTTTCACCCCCCCCCCCAAAACAACCCCCTACTACCCCATTGTTGGATTTTCGTTTTTTTCACTTGTTATGACCCCTCTACCAACTCCAACAGTCAGTTTCCGGATAGCAATTTGTGCATTTTTTGAATAAATTTGAGCTAATTCGCCTGGTCTATAGGCTAAAACCTGATCTACAAAAAACTTGTCAAGTATTTTTCTCGTAAACCTAATATTTTTCGAGGAATCTTGGAATTTAGGTGTTGACACTAGAGTAGTAGGTCTGACAAGCAGTTTTTCTGCAAATATCTAATTTTCTATGAGTTTTATCAAAAAAACAATAAATATTAAACTTGTAGACTAGAACCTGGTCTACAAAAAACATTCCAAAAATTTTTCTTGTAAACCTAATATACTTCGAAAAATCTTGGAATTTAGGTGTCGACACTTAGTAGGCCTGACAAGCAGTTTTTGTTGCAAATAACTCAGTTTCTATTAATTTAATCAAAAAATTATTAAAAAAGAAAATTATAAATTGGAACCTGATCTAAAAGAAAAATTCTAAGTGTTTTTATTGTAACTGCAATAATTTTCAAAAAATTTTCAAATTTAGCAGTTGGGCCTTAACTAGTTGACTTGACGAGCAGATTTTGATAAATCATCTCACTGATTTTAGTCTGAGTATAATCAAGAATGATCCTAAGAAAACTACACTCATTTTAATAGTTTCTTGTGCATCCTTGAAAACCTTTACTATCTATTTTCTAAAAAAACTTGCATTTTCTATTATATCTTTATCTATAGAGACTACCCAGACCTTTAGTCTCAACACAATGCAAGCTGTTTCAATATTTTATCCAATATTTCACCACCACTATTACAAGTCATTTGAATTTCCTGTTTATCTGATACCAGCTAGAAAATTTTGGATCAAAATCCATCTTAAAACTCTTTACTTTCTTCTGGATATCCAGGAATTCTATTTTTACTTTAAGAAAATAATGGCCTTCATCTTTTTTATTATCTTTCTCTAACTTAGAATCAGTCAAAGAGCATTTGGACTGTAAGAGAATAACGTCGATTCAATGGAAAATCGCGGGTCGATATTATCTATAAATATATAGAAAAAGCACTGCCAGACAATGTGCAATTTTGAAATATTCCTCAGACTTAAATATATTTTCTTATATTATTTTTCTCAGGTTTCAGTTTATTGAAATTAAAGGTTCCAAGTCATGTGTCTTCAGAAATACTTCTGCTGTTCCACAGATCTCTAATCTTGAACCACTTTTGATTCTGTTATTCAAAGTGCAAAGAATTTACTAGTTCAAATGTTTTCTTAATATATATGCAAATAAATCTCTGGATATAATGCTCGAACTACCAAGGAGCTAAATGCTGAAGTGAGTATTGATCAGAGAATGTTGACATAATATTACCAGGACTTACTTAAAAATTACCAAACTTAAAGTCACAAATTTCTATTCAAAAAAAAAAACAAACAAACACGAACCAGTTTATTAATAGAAACAATAAATTCTCATTTAGGACAGCTGAAATATTCACGGAGAAAGTTAAACGTCAACGAGGTCGTAGTCGGTGTCAGTGGGTACTATTACGTTATCGCGGTTTATAATTATCTTATACAAGAAATTTCCTTTGCTCAGATTAATGCTTAATTCGTAGTTAACAAAAAAAAATCATCACACGATCTAAACGTCTTATTTTCATACGGTCACATTTTAACATCCCACATGCTGTGTGTGGCGTATCTTTTATCGGGGCCGTTTATCTTGATTCATTTATAATTGGGGATAATTCCTTATTGCCTTTACGAGATGGATGGAGTACAACAACGAGAGATAGAGAGAAAAATGCCACGGAGTGACGTACACCACCGGAGGGAAGTTGATCTATTAGGCATCACGTTGGAATTTCTTATGGAATTAAATGCCTTCGGCCCCTTTTAGATTTACCGGCATTATATGGAATGCGTATGCGGCCATTATCATCATTATTACTATTATTAGTGGATGGTGTGATTGCGGATCAACTAGACGTGGAGCTCATTGTAGAAATTGTTTGAAGTACTCGCATCTTCAGTTGTTTCAAGTGAACTTTTATAAAAAAATTCTGAAGGTACTCACTCATTTATTAGAAGCTCCAAATAGTACTTATGTATAAGGTTTATTAAGCAAATATGATATGAGGCAACGGCTCATGAGTGATAAACATAACCTAGTTCTTAGTAATCTACACCTGGTTCTTTAGACAAATCTAAAAATTCCTATGACTATTAGAGAAAATAATAGAGATTTATTTCGTAATAAATCTTGTCCTTGAAGCAAGATGATAAAGTTACAATGACCACACAGCAGGTTATTATATTTATATTGCTATATGTATTTCAGGCAGTACAACAATCTGCAATTAATTATCATGTTATTTGCAAGCAGTAGAAGTCAGTTTAAATTTTTAAGGCATTTTTCTGGTTTTCCAGGCAGTTGAGCATAAACCAAAATTTTTTCATCTTAACTTGATCCTAAAATGGTTAGGAAATTCATTATAAATTTCTGTTGCTTCTATATTAAAGGGTAGGTATCTCGGCACTGAAAATAAAAATCTGCCTGACGTGTATATTTATTTTAGCTATACATTTCTCTTGTTGCCTTAATAGGCGATGTCGAAATATAGACTTATTTGTATGTTGTCGAAGTATTTAAAGGCTTTTGACGAGTGTCACACATAACATTTGAAATATAAGAATAGAGCCTGGTCTTCACGGTTATTTTCCATGCATTATACCGGTCTTGCAAACAAAGGTCTTCAGTGCAGAAATTAATGTATTGGTCATAAATTAAAAAGAGGCATCTTTCATACTTAAGGCTTTGCATAAGATTTCTAAGTCATACGTATTTCAAATAAAATTGTACTTTTTATGACTTACTGTACTGCCAAGGCTAATGCCTTAGCTTTTTCATCTATAACCTAAACAAGCTGCATCCTTATCTGTCCCGAGAAACACAAAAGAGAAAGAGAAACATTACAAAATGAAAAAGTAGAGTGATGACCACAGTTAAACATAGTTCCACCTTGTTCTTAATTATTTCATGAGCTACCTGGCCTTTTTAAAGAGTAACTCTTCTTTCCTTTGAAGGGTCATTTTTTCGTCCACTGATTCATCATTTTCACATAATTCAGTTTTCATTAGTAATATATTAATAGTAATATATTGGATAGTTCACATCTCGTTCTATCTCTGACGTATACTTGAAAAAAGGTGATTTTCCATCTAACGAAATTAATTCGCCGGGTAAAGGTACAACTTGTGTATTTTTAATGACGTTTGCAAATTCCACTAAATTTGTCACAGAACAAGAGGCTTTGAACCTAGTGACATTTCTTAGAACTCAATTCAACCACTACAGAAACCACTTATTTGCATAAATATGTTAATTAATTTGTTTCCTTATATAATTACAGTCCGAGCTTTGTTGATCTGGAATATCCAAGATCATGGTCACTTTTGCTCGTCAATATCATGATTTGATGTTCGAAAGACGGACGTAAGGTTTGTCGTATATTATATAATTTATATTGTTCTAAATTAAATTTTTCTTAAAATCTTTAAAAATAAATCAAGTAAGTAAATATTTGACTGGAGAATATTGGAATATAGAAAATAACTGGCAAACTGGACCTACTTGACCTACACAGTGAATAAGATCATATTTTCTTTATTCACTGTGTTTTACCAATGAAAAATACCTCTCATCGCGTGTTAATCCATCAAGCAAATAATTTCCCGAAAAACCTAACGGAATCCGTCATTATTCCGACCCAGTCACCATAAAAATATAAAGATACGTTACCCGCTCAGATAAGTTATGGGAATAGTTTCTGGGACGTCGTGGTGCGTGTCCAAAAAAAAAAACACTTAATAATAATAGTAGATAAGCGGTTGATTGTTACAGAAATTTCGGGATCTTTTTGACGGTTCTTTTTCACGGTTTGTCTGTTTTATTTTCTCACACATAAACGTGTCTACGATCAAGATCAAGGTGGAAACTCCATAAACCATAAACGAGCTGCGGCGGATCGATTAAAATACGAGTTGAAAACGCGGCATATAATCGTCACCTGCCTAACAAAAACCGGACAGAAAAACAGTCATAAATGAAATATTGTCACGCCATTTAAACTTGACGGCTTTATACCGCTCATAAGAGAAAAAGTCGACCGACGGAATTTGATTGATTGGACGGGATATGACGCGTTTCTCTTTATTGCTTATGACTTATTCTTCGGGTTCAATTAGCCGTTTTTTTTTCCTCGAGTTAAAGCTTCACCCGAACCACTCATGACAAGTGTGTAAATTGCTGTATAAGAATTTAAGCGGTTTTTTTTGGCAGTAAACAAAAGAGAGTCTTATCTCCCCTTTATCTTGAACACAAGTAAACCGCTTATATCCCCCATAATATTTATCGAATTAGAAAGCTATCCTGGTATCTACCCTAATATCGCGCTATTAGTAAATCGGAAATCATTCGCCTCATGATTTCTTTTTGAGCTTACAATTCTGCCCTTGATGGGGGATCCAGGATCCCTCTATGGAGTTTTTTGTGATAAATAAGGATGCAATTTGCTTGGAGATATTAATGTCATTCAAACGTATGTAAAAAAAATAAAGAAATAAATTAAAACAAAAGAAATACAATGTAACATTTTAAAACTACTTTACAGTGATACAACTTACGTCACTTTTCCCATTCTTCACACAGTGAGCATGAATTAAGTTGTATGAGTGCCAATTAGAATATTATCAATGAGTTTAGGAATAAAGTTTGTAAATTGTGTGATATAAGTAAGTTAATAATTGTACTATCTATATATTTTTAATATTAGTATTTTTTTTATTGAAACCCACTTAATAAATATTGGTTTGCAAAATTCAGCAGATACATCTAAAATTAATCAATCATATATTAAATAGCTGATTAATTTCATCATATAAATATTTTACATAAGCAATATGGCTGCAATATTACACATCGAATTTCAGTGTATATCACTATATCGCATTTGTGACGGTTATTAAATATTGCAAAAGTATTGCAGGTGCAATATAGATGCAAATAAATTTAACAGTATATACGCAATATTGCTGGAATTTTATATAAACAATATTACAGCAATAGTGTGCTTGCAATAAATATGCAACATTACACTAGCATTTCACTGATATATTGCATTTTCAACAATAATGAAATATTGCAACAATATTACAATTACTACACGTGCATTATTAACTTTGCAATGTATGTGCAATATTGTAGCACTAAACATGTCATATTATATTTGTTATATTTTAAATGCAATGTTACTGTAATGTTGTAACAATATTGCAGAAGTAATATATCAAAAGAATTATTGCTGCAATATAACATGCCGACAGAGTTGTTTTAAAATAGGGTCTCTTTTAACTTAATTATTTTTTTTTTAACAAAAAGAGGGATTGGCTATAGGTTCTTGTGTCTCTATTCTTGAGTATGGATTACTTAGAACAAATAATCAATTACAACAGATTTTCCAATAGTCTGTTTTTTTACAAAAATGTGTGGATAATTTATGCATCTTGTGGAATGTAGGATATGCCAGACTCAATGATTTGTTAAAGCTCATGAATAACTTTAATCCAAGAATTAAATTTATCCTTAACAATACAAAAAATTGCCCTTCTTGGACGCTCTTTTGATAAAGGGAAACAATAGTATTGACAGTTTTAAAACATTAAAGTGTTTTTCTGTTGTAGTGATTGAATAATTAATTATTCATGCCTTCCAGATATTATAATTTAAAAAAAAAATCACGTTTTCCAGACTTATAAAGTCAACGTATTTGTTTTCAAATGCCAGAAAATTTTGTTACGAGCATTTCAGGTCGTCTCTGATGTCTTTCTGGAATAATTTTAAATATTGTCCACATCTTTCAACCATTTTAAATATTCGGTATTTTAATGTATTTTTATTTAATGTTTTTTTAGAAATTCAACCGTAAATTTCTCAGTACCTGTTGACACTTACTAGCTAGTGTCAACAGATGGTTTTGAAAAAGCTTCGATTAAAAGTGCAAACCGCATTTGTCTATGTCTAACCGTTTGGATTTTATAACATGTCAAAAGTGCAAATATGCCGATCTTCAACTGTCAATAACTCAAAAACAAATGAAGATAGGTATAGGACATTGTACATGAAATATGTCTAGAATTTTCTGTTCTTAAAAAATAGGTATTTCCATTTCAAAAATTAAAGTTGATGATCGTAACTTATTTTTGGACCACCCTGTATACATAAAATTATAGTATGAAAACCCGCAGTTAAAAATAAAAATCGACGTGTCCGAGCGTTTTTTTTTAACATACCTCCTACCTTGACTTTTGGCTCTCACTGTATAATTTTACATAGTTGGTAAATTTGCAGGAGTTTTAAGGACAGCTTTGTTTGTGTTATTTGGGTGTAAATATTTGGTGTAACTAAATTGTGGTTTTCTTGGGTTAAGGGCCGTAAAAAAGATATTTTCTATGTTAGAATTTTTATCGTTAAAAATTCCTTGAAAACTATAAGAGTTTCTAAGTACGTGAAGTATGTTTTTATAACTTCTAGAAATTAAATGTTTTTTTTTTCAGTACTTTGGAAGGCACATACATTGATTCTGAACGTCTGGAGAAGCTTTGAATTTTTTTTCCTTGGATGCCTGGAAAATATTAATAATTCAATTGTCTGAAAAACATGAAAAATTTATTTCAAAAACCTTGAAATACATAAATTAAATTCCTTTATAGAAATCGTAATTTCGTGATAAATATTTAAAATTAGTTCAGTTTGCATTTAATGTTTGCATATATTTCAGGATATCAAGGTGATTTATTAAGAAATTATAATAGTTTTTACTATTTCAGAAACTTTTAAGTTAACTCTCTTAATTTTTCTAAAATTAGTGATGATCCTCAATTTTTCTAGGAAGTTTGAGTAATTTTTAATTTTGTCCAAAAAATTAGGAAAAAAATTCTTAAAAGATTCAAAGAATTGTCTTTTTAGACTGTTTTTCTGCAGGTATTTTAAATGTTATTTAATGTTTGGCTAGTAATTTGGCTTAATTTTTTGTATGGACATACTTCAGGAAATAAATTAAATCAATTTTTACATTGACTCCTAATCGTTGGACAATCTCTACAATTTATAGAACATGTCACTGAACCCCTGAAAATTAATGATAACTGTCTGGAAAATATGAAAAATTGAAATCCTTGTAACATATAAACAAAATACCTATATTGAAATATGGAATATATGGAGGAATATTATACATTTCAAAATGTGTCAAAACTGACGCTATTTTCCTAACTGACATACTGATTTCGTATTCGCTTTTCCTGTAATTTGAATTAATTTTTTGTTTATACTTCAGTATGTATATGTAAAGAACTAGGGGTTTATTCATCATAATTTCAACATTTTAGATGATTTTCTTTGTTTTATTTGGGTGCAATTGACATGAAAACAAATTTTAATTATAAATTGCTTGAAAACTATTATAGCGTCCAGGCTTTTGAGGTATTTTTTATTCGACTAAGAATAATTGATTTTTCCATGAATAAAATTATTTTTTTTCAGTACTTGTAAGCCAAATAAATTGACTTCAATTGCTTGGAAAAGCCAAATGCCTCTGAGGTTTTTTTTATTACATAAATAAAATAGAATAAATAAATAATTGTCTAAAATCCCTGTTAAATATGTTAAAAAAATACGATATAAATATCGACGAATCGTACCTGGAAAATATTTAAAATTATTCCAATTTGAATTAAATATTTGTATGTAAAGATTTTCTTTGAAGAGATTTAAAATCAGTTATTTTAATTTGTAATAGTTCTTAATTTTTTTCCAGGAATGTCAAATAGTTTCCCGAGAACGTGGATTAATTTTTATGCATTTTATAAATTTAAGGTAATTTTTTTTTTTTAATTATATTAATTTTTAATTTTGTGCGTTGTTTTAGTAACCCAGTCCAATTTTTTTAATTTTTAACGGTTTAATTAGATAAATGGTCAAAAAAAAACCAAGCTTTTCACATTTTTTCTTTAGTTGCCAACGTTTATGGCCTATATTAAAACCTATACTAATAAAAAAAATTAATTTTTAATTTTTTCAGGATTTTGGGGTTCATTCTTAGAATTTTGTTTAATTTTAAATGTTTTTCCAGGAATTTAGATTAATTATTGTTTGCGTGTACTGTAGAAAATAATATTTATAAAAAATGTCACTGAATACATGGAAGAACTAAATAATTTATCTGTCTGGAAACTGCAAAAAAAATATTTAAAATACCTACAAAATAATTTAAAAAAATTCAATTATTTCCTAAAAAAAAAATTGAAAGTATTCCAGGAAGGAATTACTTAAAATCTCTCAAACACGATAATTTATTTGAAATGCCTAGAAAATAAATAGAAATATTATAAATTCGATAAAGTTCTCAAAATTTAAAGTATATTCCTGGCTGAAATACTGTTTTTCAAGTTTAAAATTTGTAAAATTCTTGTTTTTTTCTCTAGGGTATTTCGAACACATATTTATATTCTCCTGCAATTTGGATTAATTTTTTTTGTATATTCTTTAGGAATTGTATGTACATCTAAAAAATTAGGAAAATTCTCCAAAAAGCTTGACAAAAATTATTTTTGGAAATTGGATGATAATTCTACACTTTTTCTATTTTAGTTGTGGGAAAACTAGAGATTTATATTATTTTTGGCCTAAAGCATACAAAATTAAACATATTTGTGATTTTTTTTTAATCAAGAAAACTAGGGGTTTATTCTTTATAATGCAAGAAAAATTGTCTAAATTGCTTAATTTTTCTGAAAAATTATAATAGAGAATTTTGGAAATTTTGGGAAAATTCCACACTCATTGTGGAAAAACTAAGATTTCTTAATTTTTCTCCTTCTGGAGCATGGAAAATTAACCACAAATACGGTTGTTCTATCAAATTAAAATAGAGTTAAAGCTTCTATTTTTAAAAAACCTAGGGGTTCACTCATTATAATTTCAACATATTCGTCTTATGAGAACGAGAAAATTGACCAAGATGCAATGTTTCTAGACAAATTGATTTTCGGAAATACAGCATGAAAAATTAAACACAAATGTGATTCTTTCAAAAAAATTACAATAAACTTAGACGTTCTACATTTAAGGAACCAGGGATTTATTTTTTTAAATTCAGCATATTTTACTTACTGAGAAAGGAAAAGTTGTCTAAAAAGTTGCAAATATCCCTCAAGAAAATTGACTAAATTGTTAGACCCATGCACACCTGAAAATAGATAGAATTTCTTTTATCTCATCTTAAAATTTAGTAGCGATTATTGAAAATGTCCCAACTTGTTCGTTCCTAAGACTCCATATATTGTAAGAAACCTACAAATTTCATCGTTCTATATTAAAAACTTTCTAAATTTCTTAATTGCCTACCTACAGATTAAACCCAAACTGATGCTGCCAGTATAAATTCCCAATTATTCGTTAATTGCAAGCGAGAAGAAGAAATTTTCCTCAGACACACACATACATACATTGAAATTTATGGCGTTATGATAAACTGCTCTTAACGTAAAAGTTTCCGTGTGCGTCCGTTCCTCTTGATAAATTTATGGCGGAATTTAATGGGAGGCGGTCTGCGAAATTACCGATGATTATGTAATTTTTCTTTTTTCGGAGGCTGTGGCATCGGGATTTTGAAAACTGGTTTCGGCACGCAACCTCATCTACAGAGTGGAAAAACCTTTTGATTTTATTATCAAATAATTCACCATAAATCACCTTTGCCTCATTTCCATTAGAGTCTGCATATCCCAAGATACACATGGAAAAACTCAGTTTTCTTTTTTTAATCAATAATTTGATATCAACCTAACTTAATTTCTCGCTATTTATTGGGCACACCTTATACATCCCATCAAATAAAGCCGGGTTGCAAATGATAATTTAAACCAAATTAAGTGTCTGTCATTCGTGGAGTTATTATGAGTTATTATAGTCAGGATTCAAAGAAATTTATAGCCTGAAGTTGGTCGAGGTTATTAATACCGATTTTTCGCATTTACCGGCCATTCCCTGTACAGCGAGGAATGCTACGCTATGCATAACATATGGCTATAATAAATGCGAAATTAAAGAGAAATAAATTCTTATTATTATTTGACTTTGATTATACGGGGAGTTACAAATTAGCGTATTAGTAACACCACTTCAAACCAAATGCGATCTAGTAATATTAGTTTAGTTACGATAACATCAACCAATGTAAAGATGTTTAAAAAGAGAACATTATTTTTGATAGATTATATGGAAAAACATTTTTATGTTGAAACTGCTATTCAAGTTTGTATTAAAGAAAACAAATTCCTCAATTAGCTACTGTTAACGGATTTTGTTATCCTCCTGTGCCACCAGATCTTCCAGCATTAACTCCCATTGCTGAACGTTTAATTTCACCTTGTCTGCCTTTTATCCAAACTAGGAAGGTCCATTATTTTTTTGGTAGTCAAAGATTAGTGGATCAAATAATCAGTATTCCGGTTAATGTAAATAATATGGTCACATATTTTCCGCGAAATATTAATGACGATTATGCAGTTAATGTAATATTAAAACGTCATATTCTTCTATCTAGCAGAATGCGTTTCAAAAAGTGTTTTACGCAAATGGTTATTATATTTAATAAATAAGACCTGTAGACCTTTGTTGCCTAAGCCTAAATTGTTTGTTTTTCTCAAAATATAAGTAAATTTGGTTTTCAAGTAAAAATTTTTTAACATTTAGGTTAAAAGGTTTTAACATTTCTGATATGGAAGGAACTACTGTAATGGTTCAGGAACTACTTAAAAAGGGACGAAAGAAAAAATATAATATATTTACAACAAGATTAGCTGCAACTGGCTATAAGCAAAAGTAGAAAAACCTGGGAAAAACCTTATAATGACTGTAAAATAACTAGTAGTTCATCTAATCAATAGGTCTAGTTATTGAACAACCAGGAAAAATTTACAATTTATTTTATCGGCCTAAGTCATGGAGTAATGTGCAGAACTCCCTTCGTACAAACTTTTCCAAAAAAAAAAACTAAACCACTAATTAATTAATTAAATAAACTCCTAAAACACTAAAAAAAAAACAAATTATGATTACTACGTGGGTGTTCGGGCAAATGAAGCTAATTAATGTACACAAATATATTTTCATGTGAATGACGGAAGACAACGACGGCGGATTATATAGGAGGCGGCAGCCAGACTTCTCTCCTTAATTATTAATTAAAATGAGAAACTCATTACTCGAGTGCGTAATAGATTAGATGGTTTTGCTGGGTACGCGCTCGGCTCTTATTCGTTGCGGTATTATATAGGGCCCCTCTCCTCTCTCCCGTTAATTATCTTAACCTAAATAAGTTTCATTATAGTAGAAAATAACGTTATCAAATAATTGAATATCCACAGCGTTGGGCGCCAAAAGGCAAGCGTCCTTGAAATTTAGAAAACCAAAAAAAAAAATTTAATCAAACGCCCCACGCTGCCGTCAATATCCCAAATCCCGATGTCCATTTAATATTAAATCTCCGAATTTTAATATCGGCCTTTTACGCTCCGCGTAAAAAGGGTCAGTCAGGGTGTTTCCAATTTTCCCTGAACTGAATTAAATCCTGCACCTCCACACGTGTGTGTGTGGCTGTGTGTATATATGTGCTGTCCAGTTCAGATTTCAATTTTGAGATCCGCATAAACAGACTGAAAAAAGTCATCTTGAGCATTTTCTTAGGATTTTCCTTTAAAACGTAAGATTTAGTTGGTTATTTAATAGGAGCTGAATTGGTATTTGTGGTTAAAGATTTAGTATTAAGCTCCGCATGATATTTGTAGTTTACTTAACTGCTTAATAAAAAATATTTTATTTACTTGTAAGCAAATAAATATTTTACTTTAGGATATACAGGTTGGGGAACTCAAATGTACCCATTGTCCAAATAGTTACAATGTTTCCGCTCATCTATTTTTGGGCTGGTATTTTATGTGACCATATTATAAAGACATTTTGTATTGATAGGACTTTAATAAATGGCCAAGAATACGTTGCTGCAATATCAAGTTCTTTCTGCTGCGATGTCTGATATTGTTGATCCAGTTTTCGGTCGATTGATAAGAAAAATAAGAAGATTTTATTAAAAGGAAAATTGGATAAAGTATTTATCACTTCCAGGCAGTTGAAATTAGAAACTTTTTACGAAAAAATTCAAAAGAATGTTTCAAGTTGAATACAGCAGTAAAATATAATAGAATCATAATATTAAATTTTAAATATAAAGTGTGATAAACAAAGCATGATAAAAAACAATATGACAAATCACATCATTTATTTATTTATCTCGAGAGTGCCCATAGAAGCCGAAATATCGGCCTTCAAAGTTTGGGTTTTTTCATTTTTCGGGTATAGTTCCCGTATCGAATTTTTTCAGAAAAATATTTTTTTGTTTGGAATTCGAACTAACTATACCAGCGGATTGTTCTCATTAATTAGATCACGAAAACACCGGATTATAAGGGAATCCGAGCAGAACTACGAAATCGAGTATTTTTTTGACATCGGCCCAAAATGAGCCGATGTCAAAAAAATGAGTGAGTTCAAAAATGGCCCAACAAAAATGCGAGATCTCGGATACTATCAAAGCTACGACTTTGTAGATAGTCTACAAGTCATATCATCATTTAGGACATTGGATTTAGAAGGAGGAAATTAAGAAAAAATTAATTGGAATTTTCTTGATTATAACCATACAAGCCGAGATATCGGCCTTTAAAGTTTGGGTTTTTTCGTTTTTCGGGTATTTACCCTCGTATCCCTTATCCCGTATTCCACATACCCCCGTATGTTTTTTTTGCAGAAAATAATTGCCAGAGATAAAAATACTTGAAAAAAAAATTTATAAAAAAATATATAATTTTTGTATCTATACTTTTCTCACATAACCTTAAGGTTTTCGAAAAAAATGTAAAAAACTCTTTTTTATTTTATTTCTTCCAAGCAAGGCGTATCGCTATGAAATTTAAAGTAGCTGTGCCATTTTTTATCGCAAATAAGTAAAAATTCAGTTTTTTTTAAATCAAATCAAATCATTTATTTCCATCGACATCATAACAATGTATAGGAATTGTCAATAAAAAACTACAATGCTAATAAAAATAGTATAGAATTACAAAGATATGAAAGGAAACAAATTTAACTTAATTTAGTCAATAAATCTACAGTTAAAGAACTCTGTCAACGAATAAAAAGGACAGTCAGCTAACATGGTCCTAAGAGCCCTCTTAAAAGTTGGAAAAGTCTCTTTATTCTACATGGGAGATAATTAAAAATTTTGAGAGATGTAATTTCCGGACCATCCTGTACCTGCGACAACCGGGTAAAAGGGATGTATAATTTATCTGCATTTCGAATTTCATAAAAATTAAGATCTCCAGATCTCACCTAGTTTGAAAGATTTGTATGTACTTGACAAGCGCACTCCAAGATATAGATGTTAATTATAGTTAGGATTTTTTCTTTTTTAAAAGTACCACGGCAAGTTTCTCTGAAGAAAAGTCTAAACATCGTACGTACAATGCGCTTTTGATTTATTAGCACACTCCTAATACTGGAGAAATTACCCCAAGCTAATAAGGCATAGCATAGCGTGGAATGCACTGAGGCATAATAAAAGCTTTTAAGTGTATATGCATCCACATAGTCTCGAAATTGCAAGATGGCATAATTGCTGCGGGACAATCTATTGCACACAGATTCCACCTGAAGATCCCACGATAGATGTCTATCAATTACAATTCCCAAGAACTTGGTGGAGTGTTGTTGGATGAGGCTCTCTAAGGAGTAAGCTCCGGTCCTGAATAGCTCGAATCGAGTGAAAACAATGAAATTGGTTTTCAAACTATTCAAACAAAGACCATTTTTCTGGCACCACCCTGCAATATCAGCTATACACTGGGTGGCTTTTGAGTGGATAGACTGATAGTCAGTACCCGAGACAACTGCTGATGTATCGTCGGCAAAAAGTGTTATGTAGCTGTCATTAACCAGGAGAGGCAAGTCATTAATAAAAAGTAAAAATAAAATGGGCCCAAGAACACTACCCTGTGGAACCCCAGTGACGACAGTTGCCCAATCAGATATGGTCACCTGACCACTAACTCTCAATCTAACAGCCATTTATAAGCCGGACCTCTTATACCATAATGAAAGATCTTATTTAATAGTAAAGCATGATTAATGATATCAAATGCTTTAGTAAGATCAAAAAAGATACCAACATATTTTAATTTCAATTCAAAATTATTCAATATATTTGTATAAAGAGATATTATAGCATCTGATGTAGAGAGTCCAGACCTGAATCCAAACTGATGACATGACAGTATAGCAAAAGAATCTAAAAATGCAATAAATCTTCTTTTAAAAGATTTTTCAAAAATCTTTGAGAATACAGAGAGGAGGTAGGTAACAATAGGCCTATTGCTGCCTATAGTTACTCACTTCTGCCGTCTCCCCCTTTTTATGAAGAGGTATGACAACAGCTGATTTTAGCTCTTTAGGAAAACAGCCAAACTGAAATATTAAATTCAGAAAATCGGTAAGTGGAGAGATAACAAGTCATCTACACCGGATGACTTTTTCCTGGAGGAAGATGTTATAATCTCAAGTGCTAGGGAATAGAAAAAGAAATTGGAATCAAGTGTTGAAAGGCACATTCATTCCCATGGGTGCCTGAAAATTATCTGTGCTCTTTCGCACTGGCTGTACAAAAAAATTATTAAATGTATTAGCAATATTGAGGTTGCCAGTAACTTTCTTTCCATTATCAGTAACCAAATTAGGAACACACTTTGTTCCGCGATTTGAGAAGTTCGTGATTGAATTAATAATTTCCTACGAGGCTAGAGTTATATTGTTAGAAGTAAGCAACTTTGTTGAATTATAGGCTTTTTTAGCATTTATGATATTTTCTCTATGTACCTTCAATTTCCTTCTATAAAGGATGTCAGTAACTCATGGTCACGAAAAGTCTTTAGTTGAGTATGAAGTAGCCTCAATTGCTTGCTCTCATTTATTATCAATGGTGTTTTTCACTGATGAGACTTTTCATCAGAAAAGGATCTAGAACTCATAGAAAATTTGCTTAAATCGTGACTGATTGGGTTTTCCAAGTCAAAACTTAGTATTTGAGCACAATGATCAGAAAACGCTACTTTAAAGGTTTCAGTTAAAAACAGTGCAGCGTTAGTGAATATATTATCAATCAAGGTACAGGATGATCCCTGAGCTCTAGAAGATTCAGAAAAAACTAGTTTAAGACCATATGAGCTAAATGCATTCACAATATGTACTGCTTCTTTACATCTGGAAATAAAATCATAGTTAAAATCACCACAAAAACACATTAAAATATTGGGTTTATATAAAAGCTTTAACAATTTCTCAAAGTATTCAGTAAGTTCAAAGTTCTAAAATCAGAGCTAGGAGGACGATATATACAAAAAACTAAAATCTTAACACTATTTACAGCCTGGAGAAGAGCAGCAGCACATTCAAAGTTACCAGACAGTGAAAAGTCTTTATTCTCTACATGTTTATAAGTACTGAAATCAGATCTGACAAATATTGCCACACCACCACCACCACACGAGTCCCTAAGGTAGTACGGCGCGACCTCATAGTGGTTAAGTTTAAAACATGTGATCTCTATATCCGACAACCAAGTTTCTGTGATGCAGACAATCTCAGGATAGGCATTCAAGTGTAAGAATAGTTCCAAGTCAGCAGATTTAAGACTTTAATTTTTTTTTTGGCCTTTCCCGAATTTGGTTGACCTAAAAAATGCAGATGATGAGATGGATCTTCTACAGATCTGGGCTCAGGCGTCCTCTGAGACTGCAATGCTATATCATTATTTACAACAGTAATATCACAGATATAACTAGCTAACGCAATTTTTTTAGCTAGTTATATCTGTCTATCACATTTTATCGTCTTATCTGCATTTAGGTAATATAGTTCCGGCTCCCATTTCGATCTTCCGATATCTTATTTATTTAGTTGTGACATAGCCTGGCAATGAAATCATGTTTAAAAATTGGGTAACGTAGATGCTCCGTCGCAGTGAAATTTAAAGGCAAAAAAGTAACATTGGAATTGCGGAAGTGGTGTTCAAGAATTCTATCTTGCTCTGTAATAAAATCATCCAACACCGGTCGATTTGGAGATTGTGGAGCACCAATTAGAAGCAAATTAGTATGCTGGGATGCCCCAATGAGTTTTGTGATGGCGGGAGTATCAATTGGAGTTCCTCTTAAGGCATTTTCTTATCCCACAAATAGAACTACACAGTCCTTTTTAGAGAGTTTGCTGCTATATTCCATAAATTCAGAAACCAAGTCCTTAAATGGTAGCCTATTACGCCATTGGCAGTTAACGTCGTACTTTTTTTTTGTGGAACATTTAAAAGTAAAATTCGTACATCTTATAATATTATTACCCAAAAGCAATAGTTGAGGTTTGACGTTCAGTTTTTGTTTTAATTGAAGATTTTCAGAATCGTTTTTTAAAAGATTGCCGTCATTAATACATTTACATTTCTCCTTGTTTTTATCGGCTAGCTCTAGTTCCAATTTGTCAATAGTTTGTTTTATTATTTTCATTTCATTGAGATACATGTCGTTTGTCCTTTCTAACGTATCTATCGTTACAACCATGTTTTTGCTAAGTCTGGATGTTTCCTCATAATCTTGTTTCAGTTTATTTTGTGCTAAATTTTGTTCATTTAGTTGTTGTAGTAGATTTTCATTATTTTTTTTAAGCACTTTAAGTTGACGTTTGAGCTCGTGTATTTATTTATTTTGCTTTTCCAGTTCAGCTGTTAATTTGTCTTCTGCCTCCGATGCCATGCTTAAAAATGCCACTTTTTAAATAAGTCAGTAGTAAATAGTATATATAATAATAAGTAAATAAGTAAAAATTCATTTTTTTTTAATATGTGTTGCTTGGGACAGAAGGTCGCTCTAATTTAAGCAAGTATAAGCACAATATCTCAAAATTTTCTAAAAATTCGACAATTTCATTCTAAATACAACTCAAATACCAGCATTTATTTAAATCGAGTAAATACCAATAAAGTTAAAAAAAATATTCCCACATAATAATTAGGACCCGCTGCGTATTGTAATTTTTGTCTAGCAAAATGCCCTTTATTGGTCCACTGTGGTGCATGAAAATACGGTAAATTCTTAAACGTCAGAACTTTCCCCAATTATCACCCCTAAAACAACACGATTTGTTAAAAGATATGCATATATTCGGATTGTCCAGAGTCTCTTGAATTTTTCTATACCAATTTCTGGAAATTTTGAGCTATTTTAAACAATTTATTAAAGAAATTAGGAAGCAAGTCCAAGCAGATTAAACCTATTTGACGCCATCAAAATTGGGAAAATGATGACCATAGACGTCAAACTCGACCATTTTCAAACGACGTTTTAGGGTATAAAAGAAGCGTTTTACTTTACGATATAAACATGTAAAAATAGTAGAGATTTAAATTAATTCCAATACGATTCCAATCAGTTTTAGTATGTAAATTTCGATTATAAAAATGGTTTTTTTTTAGCGATTATCCAAGGCCATGGGCTGCTTGCAGGGTGATTTTTCACGATTGGTTTCTTTTTTGGCAAAAAATAATTTTAGAGGACTTGTAAAAATACCGAACAAATGAGACTTTAGTATGTTGTAGTAAAATGAACGACGCATTTGCTCGATGAGTTTAAGCTCATGCAGGGTACACACAATTAATCTTGAAAAATTCATCATTCATAAATTGTTTTACTTGATTCTTCCAGGCAATTGAGTTGTACACTCTTACTCTCTCTGTCTCTTAACTGATTAAATAAACTCAACTGCCTGGGATAAATAAAAAGATTCTTTTGTGAAATTGACTTGAACTCTCCTAATTTGCTTTTCTCTCTCTATCATGTGATTAAATGTACTCAATTACCAATAATTACAAAAAAATTTTTCCAAGCAATAGAATTACCGTGAACTCTCTTACATGAATGGTTGATATAGGAAAATATAGTACTATAAACCGTCCATAAGCAATCACTTACAGTATTTTATTGTAAACAAAAATTCTACAATCTGTATTGAGCCTCGTGCCAGATAATCCTGGGGCAGTAGCAGCTGGAGAGAACGTTAAATATTTAAAAGTTTTCCATTAAGGTAGAATTTAAAAATGCGCACGTTTAGTAGCCTTAACAACGGTTAATATAAATGCGCGCGTTAATAGAGCCCTACCTATCTATCCCCCCTAATGGACTGATCAAAAATTGATATAAAATAAAGTGGCTTAAAATGAACGCATAACACATATATTGATGCGTATAATAATAAATGCGCGAATACCCGGCTAATGCCGAATGTAATTTGGTTATTTTAGGGTCATTGCCGGAGTCAAATATGAACTGCCCGTTTAATCAACGAATTATCTGGAAAATTAACTGGCCGCCCATCGATTGATAACGTTTACCTTTCGTATTTAGTGTTTGTCGATCAAATATTTCGTTCCGCGGTGTATTTCGGTGCTTGTTTAGCTTTTAGAGGCCGGCCCCGCAAATCAGGGACTACGTGGGGCCCGAGTCAGTTCACTTAACTTATTAGCATTAATTAATGCTGACATATAATTTAATTAAAACGCTGACGATGCATTTACCGCACCAAAGGCCGTAAAGGACCGAAATTCACTGCGGGATGGGTTCTCTCTAATCAACAGATATTGTTAAATATATTATCATTATTATAGGAATATTATTGCTAATTAAGGATATAAAATGATTCATTTAGGCATCCAGTAGTTCTTTTACTGAAAATTTTCTAATAAGTTTAATTACCTGGATTGATTTTTAAGAGGATAAAATGATATGAAATAATTTCATAGTGATCGTCAATGATTCATGGGACTCAGATCCGTTGATATGCCCAAAAGGGGGTAAAAAGTCCACTTTTTCACTTTCTACCGCATCTCACCTCTCAGGAACATTCTGGATCATTACGAAATTGTACTTCTCTAATGTATTTAAGAACTTTACAGATGGGAGAAATAATTTCATAGTGATCGTCAATGACTCATGGGACTCAGATCAGTTTATATGCCTTAAAAGAAGTAAAAAGTCCACTTTTTCACTTTCTACCGCATCTCACCTCTCAGAAACATTCTGGATCATTATAAAATTGTACTTTTCTTATGTATTTAAGAACTCTACAGACGGGAGAGATAATTTCATAGTGATCGTCAATGATTCATGGGACTCAGATCCGTTGATATGCCCAAAAGGGGGTAAAAAGTCCACTTTTTCACTTTCTACCGCATCTCACCTCTCAGGAACATTCTGGATCATTACGAAATTGTACTTCTCTAATGTATTTAAGAACTTTACAGATGGGAGAAATAATTTCATAGTGATCGTCAATGACTCATGGGACTCAGATCAGTTTATATGCCTTAAAAGAAGTAAAAAGTCCACTTTTTCACTTTCTACCGCATCTCACCTCTCAGAAACATTCTGGATCATTATAAAATTGTACTTTTCTTATGTATTTAAGAACTCTACAGACGGGAGAGATAATTTCATAGTGATCGTCAATGATTGATGGGACTCAGATCTGTTTATATGCCTAAAAGGAGGTAAAAAGTCCACTTTTTCACTTTCTACCGCATCTCACCTCTCAGAAATATTCTGGATCATTATAAAATTGTACTTTTCTCACGTATTTAAGAATCTTTCAGACGGGAGAAATAATTTCAAAGTGATCGTCGATGATTCATGGGACTCAGATCTGTTTATATGCTTAAAAGGAGGTAAAAAGTCCACTTTTTCACTTTCTACCGCATCTCACCTCTGAGAAACATTTTGGATCATTATAAAATTGTACTTTTATTACGTATTTATGAACTTTAGAGGCGAGAGAAATAATTTTATAGTGATCGTCAATGATTCATGGGACTCAGATCCGTTTATACGCCCAAAAGGGGGTAAAATGTCACTTTTTCACTTTCTACCGCATCTCACCTCTCAGAAACATTCTGGATCATTATGAAATTGTACTTTTATGACGTATTTGAGAACTTTACAGACGGGAAAAATAATTTCATAGTGATCGTTAATGATTCATTGGACTCAGATCCGTTGATATGCCCAAAAGGGGGTAAAAAGTCCACTTTTTCACTTTCTACCGCATCTCACCTCTCAGGAACATTCTGGATCATTACGAAATTGTACTTTTCTCATGTATTTAAGAACTTTACAGACGGGAGAAATAATTTCATAGTGATCGTCAGTAATTGATGGGACTCAGACCGGTTTATATGCCCAAAGGGGGGTGAAAAGTCCACTTTTTCACATTCTACCGCATCTCACCTCTCAGGAACATTCTGGACCATTATGAAATTGTACTTTTCTCACGTATTTAAGAACTTTACAGACGCGAGAAATTATTTCATAGTGATCGTCAATGATTCATGGGACTCAGATCCGTTGATATGCCCAAAAGGGGGTAAAAAGTCCACTTTTTCACTTTCTACCGCATCTCACCTCTCAGAAACATTCTGATTCATTATGAAATTGTGCTTTTCTCACGTATTTAAGAACTTTACAGACGGGAGAAATAATTTCATAGTGATCGTCAATGATTCATGGGACTCAGATCTGTTTATATGCCCAAAAGGGGGTAAAAAGTCCACTTTTTCACTTTCTACTGCATCTCACCTCTCAGAAGCATTCTGGATCATTATGAAATTGTACTTTTATTACGTATTTAAGAAATTTACAGACGAAAGAAATAATTTCATAGTGATCTTCAGTGATTGATGGGACTCAGACCGGTTTATATGCCCAAAAGGGGGTGAAAAGTCCACTTTTTCACATTCTACCGCATCTCACCTCTCAGGAACATTCTGGACCATTATGAAATTGTACTTTTCTCACGTATTTAAGAAATTTACAGACGAAAGAAATAATTTCATAGTGATCGTCAATGATTCATGGGACTCAGATCCGTTTATATGCCCAAAAGGGGGTAAAAAGTCCACTTTTTCACTTTCTACCGCATCTCACCTCTCAGAAACATTCTGGATCATTATGAAATTGTACTTTTATTACGTATTTAAGAACTTTACATAAGGGAGAAATAATTTCATAGTGATCGTTAATGATTCATGGGACTCAGATCTGTTTATACACCCAAAAAGGGATAAAAAGTCCACTTTTTTACTTTCTATCGCATCCCACCCCTCAGTTCCTTGAAGAATCAATAACAGGAATAACATAAAAAACTTCCAAGCTTAAGACCACACGTTTCGGTTACAGTAGTGTCCATCATTAAGGGGTCCTGTAGATATGGTGGTCCAGGCTTTTTTTTTTTTTAGTAAAAAAAAAACCTCAAAAATGGTCACTTTAAAACATGATGTGAAAGTTTACTAAAATATTTCAACTGCCTGGAATAAGTTTAATTAAATTCGTTAGTAAGTTAATTATTGCTCAGCCTGTTAAATATTTTTTTGCCACAATAGTGACACAATGGCGAATGCGCCTTATTGTAGAGAAAAGCCAGAATGCATTAAACAAAAAACTCTTTTTTTGTCAAATTTTCAATAAAACTGGCTTCACGACTCACACTGAATAAGAAAATAATGCCTAAAATTTTCGCTAAATAATTACTTTAATACTTTAAAGGACACAAATCTATTTAGCTGAAAAAAAGAGAAACAATTTAGCAATTATGAGGTAAAAAACGTGGTTGAAATGATCATTTTTGTTACTTAAAACGTTACATACTTTAATCTCGGTGTTCTCGTTGTTCGCGTTAATTCGGTAAAACAACATCAATCTCGGCAGCGGTAGCGCAAAGAAAAATAAACTTTTTCCCTCCACTTTCCTTTTATGTGTTTTAAGCAGCGTCTTTGCGTTTACAAATGTAATTTTTCACTGGCGCGCGTGATATGACCAAAGTTTTTCTCATATTTCTCGCGGCGGCACCGGTTTAATAAAACCGACGACGGCATCCATAAAAACCGCCGCGGACCCCCGTATTTTTAATTATTTTCCGACGCGTTTCGGGATATATATATATTTTTCCAAAGTAATTTTCTTTAGTTTCCCACCGAATTACCTTCTTGATGATTTAATTAAGGTTTTTATTAAAGGCGACGTTGTTTCTACTTATAATATATACTAATACTAATAATAAGTATTGTTACGGACTTCCCGTAGGTTCAATAAATAAGCACACTTAAACATTAAACTTTTATTCACTTACTATTTCTAATCACTTATTGATTATTAAGCGTACTTATATCACAACTATATTCTTAACATCGAATCAGGTAAAGTTCCGTTTAGAGATCTATTAGAATCTTTGATGTGCCGCGAATAGTCTGTGTGCCGGTGTTGCTTGTATTGTCACATGGCATGCATGTTTAAATCGCAAAATTTTATGTGAAAAGAGTCATAAATTAATATTCTAAGTGATATTTAATAATTCCATTAAATAAATAAATGTTTTAAACATGTTTCTTATAAATTTATACATTTGATTCATAAAATTTGACTACGTACGCCCACGTACTATTTTGTTAGACGTCTGACCACAGTCCCAGCCACGCACGCATGAAAAGTTGCACAGGTCCGGCCTTAAAATTTATTTGTATTTACACTTTTAATATTTCGGATTTTTGGGTTTGGTTTTATAAAGTTAGAAATTCAGAATAGTTGATAGTAAGATATTATTTAATTCAAAGATAAGATTTAAGTACGTAAAATCAGTTTAACCAACAATTTTAATTTAATAAGTTTAGTTTTTAAGGCCATTAGTGGGGTGTTCATAATAAGTGATGAAAGAATAGGTGGCCCATTTATTCTGTAGATTAATGCATTAAAGATTTAATTTTTGACATAAAAGGGTAAAATGTTTTGGTTTGTCTTCAAATTTTATATATTTCCTTTTTTGGGTATTGAGATTTATTTTTATTTGGTTATTATTTTATTATTATTTTTGTTTTAATTTATACATATTTTGATATATTATAATAACCTACTCATGAAAACCCTATCCCTATATTAAGTACCAACATCTTTTGATAAAAATTAATTATGTAGTCACAAAAGTATTTTTTTTTAAATAAACTTTTACAGTAAAAACCATCTAGCTGTATATTTCTTATACGTGTAAAAGACACAAGTTTTACTTATAACAAAACACATACTTTATCATCAACACATCACATCCTGAATTTAATATTTATTAATTTGTTTGGCTCATATTTAGTTATGACTTATGACCACTTGTTTGAATCTGAATTTTGACCTAACCAAGTAGCAGAAATAGTTTTTAAATTTAATTAATAATAATAATAATAAATTTACAATATTTTTTTTTAAATAATTATAACTCAGATGTAAAATAGCCGTTTTTCTTCCAGTGAATTATAAAAGAAGAAGTAGTCTTGCCTCTCTGGGACAGTGTAGCAGTAACTGTAAAAAAAACAATTAAACTGTTTTATAGTAATTTAATCTCCGTAAGATAAATCATGGACCAAAAACTGTAAAAAACAAAATTTTAAACATGTTTATTTAATAAAAATAGGGTTTTCTTACCGTATGGAACAATAACTAGTTTAGCCACAGATCTTCAATTTCTGCATCAGATTCATTATTATCTAAATTTATAATGAAACGGTCCCCTCCATTCAAAATAATCTGATGCAAATTACGATATTCCTCTTCATATTTTATAATTTTTTCCTCAGACCTTCTCCACTCTTCCTCTCCTAAATTCATGACTTCCTCCTTAATCATATTTATAACTTTTTTATCCAATTTTGGATACTTATTTTGTCTGCGAATTCTCCTTTTTAGTTGTCCTCAAATAAACTTAATAGGACTAAACAAACAATAATACGGAAAAAGTCTGAGGACAGTATGACCATACTTTTCAGCTATCTTATCTATTACATACTGCTTTTCCCATGATTTGGTATTTACAACTTCCGATAATTGTTTCTTTGTATAAGATTCGTGAACAGTGGGATCGTGTTTTAATAAAAATGTCTTAATTTCCAATGTATGTGAAGATGTGTTTGGAATTTTTTGAGAAAGCCTGGAATAGTTTAATGCATTATCCTTAACAATTGAACTATTTTCCTTTAAATTTGGAATTGATGTTTTCTCAAACCAGGTCTCAAATATATCTGCATGCATGTATCTATGATAGTCCACATTGCACTCTTTGCTTTTTTTTTGCCACATAATTTCAGTCCATCTTCGAATCCCCTGTTTGGTGGGACATCTTTTAGAAAACATTTGTTAAAACTATTAGTCCAACCCTTTTTTGCCGTGTCATGTGTATCCTACCATGTTTCGTTTAAATAATATATGGATCTTTCTTCCTCCTAAATATTTTTAATTTTATCCAAATATTCTATACGTCACCTGACAATTCGAGTACTTTCCATTACAGCAGCCCTTTGGTTAACCATTTAAAACTTAAATCCAAGTTTTATCAGGTATCTCCGCAAGGTTGAGACTGAGAAATGTCCCTATGGTCAGAACCTCTATGTTTTTGTATTTAGAATACACAACTTCCCTTAGCAATTCGGCAATATCCGTGTCAAGTCCCTTTTATTGTCCTGCATTTTTCTTTTTTTTATCTTTAATCCCTTTTTTACACAATAACATATTGTACTATAGGGAACCCCTGTTAAAAACGCTGTTTTTTGCAAAGCAGTACAATCATTTGTAAACTGAGGACCTGTCCTTAGATTGTTATAGACATTCAAACAAATTTGTTTAGCGTCTGTACTTAAACAATTACGTTTTAAGACTGCTTGATGTTCTGCTGTAGATTTTGTGATTTTACCTTTTATAAAAGTGTATGACCAGCATCTTTGGGATAATGCATGAATTTTTCGAGTTACAAGTGTTATTGTCTTTCTTATGCACCCACGGTCTCCATAAGCCCTTCAACAAACACTTTCTTCTTCATTTGCCAAATTTTTCTGCCTATTATCACAGGGTCGAAACATTTTAGGTATAATACCAAAACAAATCCACAAATAAAAAAAGACAGTTCCTCACAGTAAAAACTGCAAAAAATTTAGACGAATACAGGCCAAATTCTAATTTCTCCAATTCTCTAAACGTGTAAAAAGTAAAACCCATCACGTCAAATAATAATAACCTCACATGACCCCTCTCCCAACTATTAAAGGTGATAAACACATCCTTAAAACTCTCTTCAAAAACATGACAAAAATTTATCTGGGTACGGCCCCGTAATCGTCAAAATCAATGCAATAGAGAGAGATACACAATCACTTGCACAGCCTAAAGTAGGAATCGCCAGAACGCAGATGTTTTGTCTCTGTTCAATATACTGGCTAAAAAGAGGTGAGGAGTTTGTGAGTGTTTAACATGTTTTGTAAGATGCTTGGATTTTAGTCCGCGGCCAATTTTTGATATTATTTTCTTTCTAAAAATTCATATTTTCGAAACAAAAATAAAAAAATAGGGTTTTACGTATATTTAAAATAATTTCGATAAATTATATAAATTTTTGCCATTTAAACATGTATATCATGCGATAATAAATACGACATAGGCGCACGGGCTACTTAGTGCGGCATCTGCGACACATCAAAGATTCTAATAGATCTCTTTACCCAATAAGATTCTTCTACTAATTTCTCGAATTTTAACAGTATATTCAACACGTTCAGACAAGAATATAATTTTAAGTTAGAAAACTGAAAAATGTAATATGGAAAATTCACAAAACGTGTACAAAACTCTTTGAAAAACATAGGAAAGGATAAGGTACCGTCAACCGGGGTTATATCGGACGATGTGATTGTATTTCAAATTGCGCGCGCTACAGATGTTGGGTGACAGTTCGCTTACTATAAATAAAATAAACAATTATAATAAGCAAAAATACCCCTAATAATATTATAAACAAAAATATCCCTAGATTAACGGATAACCTACCAGTTGTACAAGGTTACTATTTAATAAACTTATGCCTTGGTACTCATGCTTAATTGACTTCGCTATGCTAACCAGAGTATTGCTTTGACCTTATGGAAGGCAGCTGATTTTGTCTTTATATATATGCTTGCTCCTGAACTTTGAACGGTACCATAGACTAAACGAGCTCTTACATATTGATCTACTTCTTATCGACTCCCTATATACATCAATGTTAACTTGAAAAGGAAAAAAAAAAAAACAAAAATGTCCAGCATTTAATGTAAATTCCCCGGGTGTCAACGTAATAAAGTTCCCCCGTTTAGATACGGCGGTAACCGTATCCCTAGCGTGGAGAGGCTGATATCTATCCCGGCAATCTATCTTGGCGCTTTTAGCGTCGCTGTTTTCCTTAGTCAGCGACACAATAAGTGATAGCGGAGGCCAACACAAATTCAATAACTGTCCTATTAGTGACACCGGGGTCCTTAAAGCGACATCAATCGGCCAGTTGTCAGACAAAACACCAGTTAGCGGTCTCGTTACCGGGTCTTTTACAACCCCTTACAAGGACGAGAGAGTGAAGAGTGGTAATTGGCTCGTTTACTCTTCTTCTTCTTCTTCTTCTCATCAGGATGAAGATGATTATGGGACGAATGGGTTGTTTATGGGTGAGATGTGAACGGATTAAATTTGGCTTAGACTCTTATATTTTACGCTCTTAGTTTTAGGAAGAAGTAACTTTCTTAGGAAAGTAGGAATTTTTTAAGGGTGAGAGATGAGAAAGAAATAAAAGTGGTTTTTGGAGTATTGTGCTTCAAAAAATCATATTTTTTTATAAATCGTGTATCAGCTCACTAGAATAAATTCTATAATAATATTCTAAACATTTTTTATGTACAATGTCCTACACAATTTTCAACTGTTTGTATTTACCAAAATTATCTCAAAAAATTGACCAGATGTCGTATTGAAAATTTGTACACATATTCCAAGGACAATTTCGTTGGACACCTATTTCGGCGTTTTTCAAAATTTGTACCAGAATTTGAGAAAAATTTTTTTTTTTTAAATTATTGATTTTTTTTTCTACTTATTCGACATAAAGTTCATAACTCAATAAATTGACCAGATGTCGTTTTGAAAATTTGTACACATATTCCAAGGACAATTTCATTGGACACCTATTACAGCGTTTTATCACATTTGTACAAGAATTTGAGAAAAAAAATATTTTTTGAAATTATTGATTTTCTTTTCTACTTATTTGACATAAAGTTTATAACTCAAAAAATTGACCAGATATCGTTTTGAAAATTTGTACACATATTCCGAGAACAATTTCGTTGGACACCTATTTCGGCGTTTTTCAAAATTTTTACAAGAATTTAAGAAAAAAAATATTTTTTGAAATTATTGATTTTTTTTTCTACTTATTCGACATAAAGTTCATAGCTCAAAAAATTGACCAGATATCGTTTTGAAATTTTGTACACATATTCCAAGGACAATTTCGTTGGACACCTATTTCGGCGTTTTTCAAAATTTGTACAGAAATTTAAGAAAAAAAATTTTTTTTTGAAATTATTGATTTTTTTTCTACTTGTTCGACATAAAGTTCATAACTTAAAAAATTGACCAGATATCGTTTTGAAAATTTGTACACGTATTTCAAGGACACTTTCATTGGACACCTATAACAGCGTTTTATCAAATTTATACAAGAATTTGAGAAAAATTTTTTTTTTGAAATTATTGATTTTTTTTCTACTTATTCGACATAAAATTCATAACTCAAAAAATTGACCAGATATCGTTTTAAAAATTTGTACACATATTCCGAGAACAATTTCGTTGGACACCTATTTCGGCGTTTTTTCAAATTTGTACAAGAATTTGAGAAAAAAAAATATTTTTTGAAATTATTGATTTTTTTTCTACTTATTCGACATAAAACTCATAACTCAAAAAATTGACCAGATATCGCTTTGAAAATTTGTACACATACTCCAAGGACAATTTCGTTGGACACCTATTTCGGCGTTTTTCAAAATTTGTACAAGAATTTGAGGAAAAAAATATTTTTTGAAATTATTAATTTTTTTTTCTACTTATTTGACATAAAGTTCATAACTCAAAAAATTGACCAGATATCGTTTTAAAAATTTGTACACATATTCCAAGGACAATTTCGTTGGACACATATTTCGGCGTTTTTTAAAATTTGTACAAGAATTTGAGGAAAAAAATATTTTTTGAAATTATTAATTTTTTTTTCTACTTACTTGACATAAAGTTCATAACTCAAAAAATTGACCAGATATCGTTTGGAAAATTTGTACACATATTCCAAGGACAATTTCGTTGGACACATATTTCGGCGTTTTTTAAAATTTGTACAAGAATTTGAGGAAAAAAATATTTTTTGAAATTATTAATTTTTTTTTCTACTTACTTGACATAAAGTTCATAACTCAAAAAATTGACCAGATATCGTTTGGAAAATTTGTACACATATTCCAAGGACAATTTCGTTGGATACTAATTTCGGCGTTTTTCAAAATTTGTACAAGAATTTGAGAAAAATTTTTTTTTTTTAAATTATTGATTTTTTTTCTACTTATTCGACATAAAGTTCATAACTCAAAAAATTTACCAGATATCGTTTTGAAAATTTGTACACATATTCCAAGGATAATTTCGTTGGACACCTATTTCAGCGTTTTTCAAAATTTGTACAAAAATTTGAAAAAAAAAATATTTTTTGAAATTATTGATTTTTTTTTCTACTTATTCGACATAAAGTTCATAACTCAAAAAATTTACCAGATATCGTTTTGAAAATTTGTACACATATTTCAAGGACAATTTCGTTGGACACCTATTTCGGCGTTTTTTTTAATTTGTACAAGAATTTGAGAAAAAAAATATTTTTTGAAATTATTGATTTTTTTTCTACTTATTCGACATAAAGTTCATAACTCAAAAAATTTACAAGATATCGTTTTGAAAATTTAAACACATATTCCGAGAACAATTTCGTTGGACACCTATTTCGGCGTTTTTCAAAATTTGGACAAGAATTTGAGGAAAAAAATATTTTTTGAAATTATTGATTTTTTTTCTACTTATTCGACATAAAGTTCATAACTCAAAAAATTTACCAGATATCGTTTTGAAAATGTGTACACATATTCCAAGGACAATTTCATTCGACACCTATTTCGGCGTTTTTCTAAATTTTTACAAGAATTTAAGGGGTGTAAATATTTTCAAAAATGTCTACCTAAATCTAGTACAATTTCTTAAATAGATTAATCCGCTTAATTTAAGACTATAAAGTAACTGAGCCAATTAAGACATAAACAGGCCCTCCTAATCAAAATATTTTATTAAGCATAACAGTGGCAAAGCATTATTCACAAAGTTAGTCAGAACAAAGCGAAAAGCTGAATTGGCCGTACAGTTTCAGTTTTATAAGGATGCGCAGCAGCAGCTATTCAACGTTGCGGTTACATATTTAATTAGCCTTTGAGATAATTAGATACAGGTTTAATTAATGCCTACTTTTGCAGAACAAGCGTTTTTGTTATGCGTCTCCCCTTTTGCCCCTCCGCTCCCTTCGTCGCCCCGTCGTCGTCGTCGCCGCGTTTGTTATATAGGAGGAGGAGGAGGAGGAGGATTCATTAAGGAGCTCAAAGTTACCGGGCGACTTTTAATTATTGCTAAATGAGAACAGTTTCAAACTCAAATTAGAAAGGAAACGTAAGGATTCTAAATAGGTAATTTTAACGAAAGGCAGAATTGTGTTATTACTTGCTCGAGTTAATTGAAGCTAAGACTAATGAAATGGAGGAGGTAGCGCGTAGTTTTATTGTTGGCTCAAAACGGGGATTGGATTAGGTAACTTTCTCTAATAAAACTAAGTGGGAAAGTTTAAATTAAAAAGGGGATATTTTTTTATTGATAGAAAGTATTGATGAAAATAGTGATGCATTCTTCTAGAGACCAGAAAGCTATATAGAGAGTCAAGCAGCTCAAATTTTATGCTATAATTTGCATGAGTATTCCTACAGATTCTGTATTAAATATAGGAAATGCAAGACCCACTGTTGCAAGATCCTGTATATAAAGCTTTTATTGAAAAATGCGATTCTGTGCTAAGGCATAATAAACTTATCCTTATATCTGGTATTTATAGAATCGATATTTGAGCTTTTTTTTAAGAGATCTATTTGACATACTTAGCTACTGTCCATTTGTCGCCTTAATTTGCATACATGCGGTTGCAATGACTTGAAACGAGCCATTTTCATACCTCTATAGATGGTTTTTTAGGTAACTATGTTGTTTGATAAGATAAGTTGTCTGCAGAAGAAGAAACATGACATGAAGATCCCGTAAAGTTTTTCCTAAAATTCCAACGGTGCCATACACGCACATATAAAGCGTGGCCCCGAGAAAGAAATAAACTATCAACTAAAAAAAAACTCATTCAGAAGTATGACTTGCAATAAAGCGAAAGGCATCATGATACGTCGTTATCCAGTCATTTGCCGTAACCAGTTTAGTGTTTTGTGTTCGACCCCCGTCTTTTTTATTTTCTAATTGTGATAATTTGACGTACGGTGTTTGTTAGCTCGTTATAACGATTTTATGCCTCGTTATTTTTTATGTGTGTGTGTGTGTGTGTTTCTTGTTCGATTTAATTGCCTCTTCAGACACCTGGGCCCCTGGGTGATGATGACGCTGTTTATTCAGTTCAAGGGACATTGGCATATATAGAGAACGATTTTAAAATAAATGTGCCGCATATGCGCGAGTCGGGTCCATTAAAAACCTTGTCATACGTAATTTGGCAAAAAAGTCGTTATAACGTCGACTATTCTTGGCATACGCTCAACAGGCCCTGGAATGTTAAAAGTGAGTACCGGTCCCATACATCAGCCTTTAACTCGGTAGTGATTTACATTCTTCGTTTAATCATTGTAACGACCCGGGCAGCGAGTACGGGGGTTTATTTTTAAACATTATGATCATTTTTCATTAGGGAATATACGAGTATGGCAGCTAAACTTAACGAATTTTTTTTTATGATAAAAAGTTAGCGTTCCACTGTGGAAAGACTATCATTTGTTCAAATGGTGCCACTTTTTTGACGCTGGACTAAAGGACAATAAAAAAACATCAAGTTGGTTGCCTAAGAATATAGAAAATGCTGCTATACTAATTAATATTATGTATGGTGGCAAAGATGTGACGTAGAGCAAAAAGTTCTATAACAAAGTTCTAGGGTTGCCAAAAATCTAAAATTACTTTTACCTTCACAAGGTAGGTCACAAAAAAGTTATCATAATAGATGTATTTTTTATTAATGGAGCGCCCTGTATATTATTTCACAAAATGATTAGATATATAGAGAGCTTTACTTTGATATAACATGTTTAAAATTTACATTGCCAGGTTATTAATTTTTTTGTGATTTGTTTTGTTTTTTAGAGGGTTTGTTTAAAAAACTGTAACTCATTACAGAATCAACTAAATACTTACGAATATATTTTATAAATAAACGAATAAATGATATTTTGTCATTTTTGTATTACAAAGTGTTTTCAATAAATTAAATACGCAATATCTCAAATTTTTTAAATAAGATAAGCGACATATATTGATGTTGTTGAATGTGGAAGTTAGACCCCAGGAGATAAAAAACAGGTGGCTATAGTATTGGGAATAATTAAAAACTTACTCTATCGCAGTATTTAATGAATCAATAGATTCAACGACACTGTAGACTTGGAAGAGCAAAATTATTTGGCTTTTGATGATATTGAAGATGTAGAAGAAGACGATAATGATAATGAAGATGGTTTATTGTGCTTAATACAAAATTACTATATTCTTTAATTTGTTCTTCAATTATCCGAACCCCTGTTGCCTCATTTTTTCTTTGTTAAGTATGCGACTATTGATGGAAACGTGTTTTTCTAACTCTATTGTCCATGTATTTGTTAATTAATTAAGCATTTTATCATTATTGTGGATGACATTTTTGTTTATTTTTATTCGTTTTAACCATTTGACCTTGTGTGAGGCACTAGACGTATAATTGAAAGAACTCGTCCATTATCTCAAAGAGACCTACGTAACTAGAGAAAAAAATGAAAACTCCAAGTCTCAGTCTCAAAATGTCTTTTTAATTAATCAGGTGACATGTTTCGCTAATAAAGCATCATCAGACCTTATACCAGGTCATCTAGCTATAAAGTCTGATGATGCTTTATTAGCGAAACATGTCACCTGATTAATTAAAAAGACATTTTGAGACTGAGACTTGGAGTTTTCATTTTTTTCACTAGACGTATAAGTTTGAGAGAACCATTTAATCTTGTAAGTAATTTTAATACCTTTCGTAATTTAACACCTTAAAAATTAGTTTTAATCAATATTTAAGTTACTTATAAGTTCCCTTGGTTCTTTTATAGTATGCCTGATGATGAACATGTTCTAGGTCCGAAACATGTTGGATGATTGGTGGTTTTTAAATAAATTTAGCGGAGAATGACCGGAATACTTTCAGTAACCCATTGATTTAATAAATTAATGAACAGACAAAATTGACGAAATAAAATTCTTTTTTTTTGGTTTTTTATGCTCATTTTCAGACACATTTTTCACAGAATTTTTCATTGCCTCTTTTTATTTGTAATTTTTAATTGATATTTTTTAAAAACAAGTTTTTTAGTCCCTTTTTGTTTGAATTCTTAATTTTTTTTTTTAAACTTCTTAAAAGTATTAGATTTTTTTTAAGTTTTGAGTGAAAGAAAGACAAAAACAAGCAGCCAAAAAAAAAATAAAATAAAGAGGGATAAGACCATACCAAACCATGAAAGTATCTTTAAGAAGAAAATAATTAAACGAAGAGGGGTGACGAATAGAGTGAGTGGGTAAAAAAAAAAGAATTTCTAAAGGATTTTATAGAATTAAAAATGATTCCTACACGTCTGGCTTTTTCTAATCAAATTCCATTTATTAGAATTCAACTAAATCACACAACAGAATTTAAATTTCAAATCGTTTCTACACAAACAACATTTATATATTTTTTTTATTACTATTATTATTATTATTATTATTATTATTTATTGGTTGCTCCAAGGCTCATGAAGTCATCAAAGCATTAAAGAAAAATGCAGTATTTTTCTATTATAGGTACCCATATGCATCTCATCCATCATTTAAACAATTTTATACAGGGTGTATACGCTTTTTATGATCAACTATATCCTGAATATCCTGAAATCATCTCCAAGTACAAGTGTTTTAAAATCTAGGGCAGATTTGAAAGAATAGGAAATCTAATGTATGAAAAACATGAATGCCTGAAGCTTATTATAAATGAAGATAATAATATGGCAGTAAATTTAAATGTTATTGAGAATTGCCAATGTAAAATGAGGTAAAAATCCTGTAGGTCCTTCTTCTTAATCGAGAACCTTATAAAAAAAATACAATTTTCTGTAGGTTTATAGTAGCTACAGCCATTAAATAAACAGTATCTTACAGGCCATTTAATGAGCCTTAAGAGGATATAAGATTTTTTTAAAAATGAGAAAAAGGTTTTAAGTAAAATGAGGTAAAAGTTCCGCTTATTATTCAAAAACTCTTGTAAAAAAAATATTATTTTCTTTAGTTGTGGTACAGCTACAGTCACGAAAAAAACAGCATCGTACAAAGAATTTAATTAAATTTCAATTTAATTATTTCGGTTTAAGACCCATAAGCGAGTAAAATCGGTTAACAAGTAGGAAAGTTATGGCTGTTTTTATTCCCTGTAGTTGTTTTAAATATTTAATTAACTAAAATTACCTGTAACTTTGTTATTGTTGACTCAATTGGAGTGAAACAAAAACTAGTACTTAGTGAAAATTCTTTTTGTTTCTAATGTAGTTTTTTTTAAATTAGTAAAATCGTTTTAAAAATTAATAAAATTATCTGTAATTAAATGCACTATAACAATGTTCTAATTTTTTTTTCCAAGCAATCTTAATAAAAATTTTCAAAATACGCTTTTTATACCTGATAAGTTTTTTTTTAAATTATATTACTTCATGCCAATTTTAATGTATTTTTGGAACATCTTGAAGACACTCTTATAAGGGATTTATGCTGGGTATAGTGATATTGTTTGCTACCTAGATTTTAATTTAAATTACTTTAAATTAATTAACACCGAACCTTTACAAATAGTAGTCAGTGCCTTCTGTTTAAATCAGATAATTCTTGAATTTTAGCAAATGATTTATTTATTTATTACATAATGAGTAAGTATAATAATAGCATAAAATCATAATATTGAATGAGTTAGATAACATTGGTCTAACACAAAAAGAATATGTGATGATTTGTATAATACAACCCAAACACTACAAAGGAAAACAGCGACCAATCGCTGATTAAATTAAATTTAAAATAGCTCATAAAATGTGTTAAATTAACGATGTATAATTTGCTTGACATAAAGAACGAATAGACCCAAGAAACTTTACATCAGAAAGCTCTGAAAACACAAATTGAAATTCTGGATAAAATGCTGTTTTCCGGGATTTCCACCGCAGGAAACAAACCAAACACAAATTTCAATATCGCACTCCCGTAAGTATAAATTAATCCACTCGTTTCCCAACAATACAAATATCCCATTTACCCCCCTTGTAATAATAATTATCTATTAATTTGGAAATTATTCGCATTCCGTCTGACAGTTAATGGTTAAAATTAATTTCATTATCCTGGCGAGCGGCCGTGTTAATAATTAATAAAATGTTACGGGGAAGGTCGGGCATTTCATAAATTGACCTTTTGCGGTCAATTATTATAAATCGGAATCCGTTTTATAATACGCTTAATGTGTTCCATTATCTACGTCCCAATTAAAATAGCCGAAAAGCGACTTGCTCTTTAAAAGTAAAAAATCCCTTTAACGAAGAAGAAGAAGGGCTCCCAAAGAAATTATTACTGCTGCTGCTGCCGTTTGCTCCTTCAAGTATTGCCTTAATTAAATGACTCTTTAGCTTCGGGAAGCATTAATTAGTCCCGTATTGAGTTAATAATAATTTCCACGGTATTATTACGCTGAATACTCGTTTAATTAGCTCATTAGTTGTTTAATTGATGTTGCGAACTTCCGAAATAAACTTTGGACGGTTCTGCGGATCGAGGTGTGTTCTCGGCGGACGGGGGTCAATTAGGACGCGATTCTCCCTCTAGTTTAATATTGAAGGAGTTACCAAGAAAGTATACCGTCATCACTTTACGTGTCCTAATATATATAGAAAATATCCGGTTAAGTCGGCACTAGTAGGATTTTTTTTGCTGATTAAAATGGTGAATGCAGGTCAACAACAGCCTTAATTCTATGCAACACTGAGATTTCTCAATAAAAATAATTAAAATACTCAAAAGACGTAAAAAGGTTGTGTTGTGCATTTTGGCCTGTTGGTCTATCCTTTTATTGCAACACTGCGATATTAGACTTGTCTCAAGGCTGCTTAGATAATCCTCCAGTTACATTAATGCGACACTTTAATGTCATATATTTTAATTTAATAATTAATTTTGAGAATCCCTGTTCTATTTCTCTTTTTAGCAAAGGACTCCATGTATTATTAAAGTAGCTAAGCATTTATCTTCATTTAACATTATAAATGCACTTTCCTTTAATTTACGTAATTTTGAAATTGGTTCCTTTGCTAAAATTGAGGAAGCATTCCAGTTTATTCTATTTGTTTTACATTTGCTTAGTAAGAATTTCTTTTGAAAAATCACTGTTTCACGCCTATAATATCCAATCTAATAGCCCTGCTTTTGTAAATATTTATTAATATACATATACATATAGTTATATCAAATTTAAATAAACAAATTGTGTTAGTAGATTAGATATTAATGAGGAAATCAGCTGTACTTCATGCGTATTATTTTGGAAAACAATGACTTTTGAAAAAAATTTTTTACTGGTAAGTTGTGTGGGGTGGGTGGGGGGGTAAGGAGAGGGTTTATAAAAAACGGTTTTTTTGTAGAAAATAATTGCCTAAGAAAAAAATGTCTTTTAAGAAAATTATAGATGATAAAGAAATCTATAGTTTTGGTATCTACACTTTTCTCACATAACCTTAAGGTTTTCGAGTAAAACGTGAATAAACCCTATTTTATTTCTCAAAAGCAAAATTTCATAAAATCAATTCAACTGCCTGAAAGAATTAAAAGATTACCTTTATTGCCTATCCAGTATTTTCTTTCCCGGGCAATGCTTTTAATTTATAATTTTTTGGTCTTAAATTGAAGTTTAAAGCGTCTTAAACCAAAAAAAAAATATATTTAAACCGGGGGTACATTATTGGATAAACAATAGGATCAGGAGTCTATAAATTATACCCAAATTCTGCCTTTAACACTTAAACATATTACACCTAATTTATAAATAATATCGCAGTGCCACATTCCAAACAACTTCGTTATTAGCAGCGTACTGAAAGCACCGCACCGTAAAAACATACCTACGTATACAATATAATTTGAAATATTTCTAATAAAGTTGGCGAAGGTGCCGGGGATATTTCGAGTATTTCAAGTATTTCAAATCGGCTCGGACCCCCGTTTAAGGATTCGGCGAGAATTATTTTACTCTCAAAGCTGAATCTATCGTCCGCGTTGCCAATAGAACCGCATTCTTCGCTAATCCAATTATTTTTCACGGTATTATTAGTGGGTTTTTAATAATTTTATATTAAGAGAGTGTATGGTACGGCAACACGGTATTGTTTCGAATGTGGGTATTCCGTATTAGTGTGTTTATAATAGTTTGATGTTTAAATAGGGTAGAGTGGTGCATAGAAAAGGGTCCAGTGAAGTATTTAGGTTATTTTAATTTGTTTGTATGTTATTCCTTACAATTAAATCGTTTTAATTTGTTAAGAATTTTCCTAAATTTTTCCCACGATAGGTTTTTTTTTAAATCTAGACAAAACTGCGTACGAAGCTTTTACGTGATTAAGATTTTGAAAGATATATTTTCGCAAAATGTTGGATCGAAATGAAAATGATTTTTTTTTTTTAATTACCAATAAATTATTTGGAAAGGTTTTCATTTAATCTCTTTTTCGTCGAAAAATGAGACATCATATTAACAAGGATTTATTTAGCGTTAATGCTACAAGAGATACACAACAATTATAAAAATTATAAAGGCCACTTAAATATAGGAACAACGAAATATAGAAACAAACAACAAAAGTTATGAATTGTTTGTAAGGGAAAACGCTAATATCTGAAACTAAATAAAAAAAGTTAACAATCCAAGTAACATATCATATATACATACAGTATCGGACAAAATTAGAGAGACTCGACTACTTACGTCTTTTATGTAGGATAAAAATGATTAAATTCCTCTTTTTGTGCTGAAGGATGTTATGTTTTGAAGTAGTTTAAAAAGGCACTAAAATAAATTTAAAAAAAAAGTCTCAAGATTTATTAGGAAAAATAAAAAAATGCAAAAAATTCTGTGCGACAAAATTAGAGAGACTTATCCTTAAAGTACATTTGTACCCTATACTAATGAAACTAACCTAATACTTTGTCGAGTACCCTTTACTCTGGATAACTTTTTCACATCTATTCGGCATCGATCCAATGAGATTCGAAATTACAGCCGGATCCATTGATTTCCAGGCATTCTCGATTTCTTCAAATAATTGAGCACGATTCCCGATGTTTTTAGTGCGAATCTTTTTCTCTATAATCTCCCAAAGATTTTCAATTGGGTTCAAGTCCGGCGATTGCGGTGGCTATTTTAAAACTTGAATTTTGTTAGCCAAAAACCATTCCTTCACAAGTTTGGCCGTATGTTTGGGGTCGTTATCGTGTTGGAACGTGAATCTTAGCGGCATTTCCCATTCGGCGTAAGGCAACATTACATCTTCCAGTATAGTCCGATACATAAATCTATCCATAGTGCCCTCAATTTTGTGGATAGGACCCATTCCATAACCCGAAAAACAACCCCAAACCATTAAATTGCCCCCTCCGTGCTTCACAGTACCAGAAACATATTTTGAATCAAGCCTTTTGTTTGCTGGGCGATGTACGAACTGCGCTCCATCACTTCCAAAAATATTATATTTAGACTCGTCACTAAACAAAACCTTATTCCAGTCCTTAGCTGTCCAGTAACGGTGACGTGTTGCAAATAACATTCTAGCAGCTACATTTTTTTTTTGATAGATGGGGTTTTTTTGCTGGTCTCCTTCCAGAAAGCCTCGCCTCCACTAATCGCCGCTGCACAGTCCTGGATGAAACCCCAGGCGCCTCTAATTCAGCCAAATTCTGTGTTGAAGATAGACGCGGATTATTCTGACTTAGTCGTTTAATTCTCCTGTTCAGCAGTACTGAGGTTTTTCTCTTGCGGCCACCTCTTTTAAGGTGTGTCACTCTTCCACGGAGCTGATAATTTTTTATTGTTCTGGAAACCATTTGTTTACTAACGTTGAATTGCTCTTTTATTAATTTTTGTGAGCGACCTGAGTTATAGGCTTCTATAATTTTTTCTTTTAGGTCTATGGAATAATGTTTACCACGAGGCATTGCTAATGATATTCTGAAACTAATAAACAGAAATTAAACTAATCGCGACTTTAGCAAAACTAAATACAAAATGAGTCTCTTTAATTCTGTCGCAGTAATTTTTTATCAATGTTAAAAACAATCTTTAAATAAATGTAAACATGAGCTACAAAAATGAATTGTTGATAATAGAATTCTTGTCAACTCCGGTATACACTGCTTAACAAATATTAATATTATTTCAAGTACAAAAAATTGGAGTTGGCAAATAGAGAAGTCTCTCTAATTTTGTCCGATACTGTATATTATCGTTAAATATATATTTATTTAACGATAATATATTTTATATGGTTTTTTAGTAAATTTTTGGTTTTTTGGTATAATTATCAACCGTATATGGTCAAAGTATTCTGCTTACAAAGGGGAGAACATTTTGGCATTCATCAATTCTATGGCGTAGAATTCATAATTCTAATGAGACTTATACTTCGGAATTTTTTTTAAGTGATATACTACTTCTTCTCTTTGAATATCGCAAATTTTAAAATGCTTTTGGTGTTTACCACGATTATCTTGTACATCAAGAGTTCTACATTTTTTTAGTGCAGTTTTAACCGGTTTTGTTGAAATGTTAAAGGTTCGTACAAACATGTCCCTACAGACAGAAACGTTTTCTAAATAGTACCTTCTAGTATAATTTCGTTTTGGGCATCCTTCTGTGCGTCTTCTCTTTATTTGCTCTTCCTTAACTGAAGCACAGATTATTCCATTTTGTAAACTATATGTTTCAGTCTTCCAAAATTTCTCAAAAAGAGATTTACGTTCATCCTGGCTTACTTTTTCATAGCATTTATCTAAACAGTTGCATCGATAATCTACAAACTCTTTTTTTGCTATGCGATTAGAATTAGAGTTTTTCGAAAACTTTCGGGTCTTATCGGTTTGTCCAGGGTGCTTTTGTCCTCGACCCTTTCTTGGCCTTCCTTTATTTATCGGAACTATATTTTGAAAATCTTGCCTCTCACCTAAAGATTCTGAAGAATCCGATGATGAATAAATAAAGTTCGGATCTTTATCATCTTCTACATTAGCCTCAAAATTTTCAAATTCTTCATCTTCTATTACAGAGTGAAGGCGCGACGTAGATGGATACTGAATAAATGGAAAAAAAATATAAATATTTACTTGTTTATTAATAAGTAGGTCATATTTATATTGTTTTATTAAAAGTAAAAATCATACTTTTTGTAACGACGCTCTATTTGCATACCTTATTATGTACATAATTATATATTTATTATATTTTAAATACCTGCGTACTTACGTTTATCTGAATATCAGTTGTAGGTAGTTCTGCATTATAAGTTTCTTGGTCATCGTTTGCCAATAAAAAGGGTTCTACACTGAAGCAAGAATCCTAGAAGACAAAGATACAACAAATTATTTATTATGAAGACCTAATAAACATGTTTTTCCTTATTAATGGTATATTGTCACTATACTACAATATTAACCTGATGGTTGATGGTAACTGGCAGAGTTATGTTATTTCAAAAAAATTAATTATTCTCTCTATTTTAACCTGTGCTTGATTATTACAAGAAATTATCTGTGAGGTCTCCTCTCCCATTGGTTCAGTGTATTGGTCAGTTACATCCTAAAAAAAAATAAATATTTAAAATATATATAATAGAAAGTGAATTCAAAAAATGTATAATCTTAAAAGATGCATTATTTAAAAAAGATCCAAACGACTTTATAACGGATCCAAATGCCACATGCATTAAAATTCCGTTTTTTAAAAAGGAACCAGATACACAGCAGAACTTAAGGTTAAGAATTAAAAATGATGTTAAATTGTTTACTTACTTCCGTATCAGGATGAGTTTCTAACTTCTGCAGCATTTCCTTTTTCATTTTTCTCCCCCTGGACATATTAATTTCAGTGTATTTTCTTAAAAAATTGAAAAAACAAAATAAACAACACCTGGGTCTTTCTTTCAAAATTACATTTTTAAAAATGCTGGTATTAAAGATCGACTTTTGGTCGCCAGAAAGCTCGATTTTTGCGAAATGGCGCTTGGTTCCTTGTTCGTTAACACTATCCAATTTATAAACGGAACATAGTTTACTGTCAAAAGATGTTATTTTAACCCTAAATAACACGCGCGCTTTTTTTTTCTTATTGGTTTACATAAGAAATCCGCTGTCGTGGTCCCTGGTTGGCCTGAAGCAAGAGGAAGAACGGATGGACCTAACCTAAAATTTTAATATTTCAATTACTTTAATAAACAAAAACTTTAACTTTTACAAAAAAATTCATAAGCTCTTCGAAAAATATAACATGTTAACATTACATTCTGAGGCTATAAACTAGGATCATGGAATCATAAAGGAAACCATTTACAAAAAGTAAATTCAGTATTTTAAACTTTAAATATGTAAAATTTAATACAAACCTTTTCACTGCTATCTTCCGTCACTTCCATTGATTCTACATAATCCATATCAACTTGATGGAAGCTAGTTGAGAGCATTTTTCCTTCCATGGCAAGTTTTTTTTGCGTCTGTAGTAAGTTGCAGAATATTTAAAGTCTTTATATCTCTTCATTTTTTAAAGCAAAACGAAAATAATAAATCCAAATTATTGCAAGCAAAAAATGAATTATGAAAATAAAAATATAGATTAAGTAGGTTATGTTGAATTGAATATTTTTTCTTCTTCTTATTCTCTCTACCTTTGTTTTTCATCTTCTACCTTAAACTCTTCAATACATGCCAAAAAGCTCCCTCTACAGCGAAAAATGCTTAACACAGACGATCAGGCAATGTAATACCCATTCACTAACGATGAGGTAACGTTGTTCTTACTGGGTTTTTGATTCGAAAAATTGTACACATCTGCACGTCGACGTTTTAAGTGTAAATTACTACTGCTACCATCTACAGTAAAAAAATACGTTGTAAAAATATCAGAGTTTTACAATAGTTGCGATACAGGTGCAGTACGTCGAAAATAAACGTCGGTCGTTGCAAAACCAACGAAATTTTGCACTGGAAACAACGTTGCGACTAGTGAAAATAAGAGTAATCTCAACTCAGGTGACTGCAAATTGTTACTTAAGTCATTATTGTATTGGAAATAAGTAGTTTTTACACAATAGGTTGAAAGTTCTGAAATTATACTAACGCTTAGTGTTGTACTTTCTGCTAAATTATTATCATTCTCTAATTTGTTTTTAACAAATTAAATGTATGATTGATATGGTGCTCCAAATTAACAGTTAATACTTTTTCAAGTTTTGGATTCTTTGGTTAAATATTTGACTGGAGAATATTATAGGCCTATAGACAGTAACGGGCAAACTGGTCCGGACCACATCGAAATAGATAAACAAAAACCAATAGCGGGGTGTTATAGGACGACCACAAATTATGGTCCGGCCTCACCGAAATGTGCGGGCCATAAATTCGAGCCGCATATCAAAATCCGCAATAAATAATCGAATAATCGATTACGCTTTTAAAGAACGGGGCAGCATTAATAATGTAAAAGATCCACGAGAGTGCGAGAGCGTTCTGCAATGTTCTGTATTGACGCGCTCGGGTTCCCTCCCCTTTATCCGCATGCAAAACAATACAGCATCCGCTATAAATCTGCGCCTGTATGACTTTAATTCTAGGATGAAAATGCGACGTTATTTATGCGATTTGCGGGTGCCGATAACAATAACGCGATCGCCCCCGTACTTGACAAGGTGGGATTTTCGGTTGTATTCAATGAAACCGACCAATTTCCAATCCGGCATTATCCATACATTTTTTTAAACTACCTATAAATAGCACTTACCACAACGGGCAAAATCCATGATGTTGAAGCTAGTTAAGCCCGGTAAGAGCGCAATTTATCTATCAAGCAAGCAAATCAACCTCACACCGACCCGTTAAATAAATTAATTTATAACTGGTCTTATGATAATAGTACGCAATAAACTCATTTAATAACTTCGGCCGGCAAGACGTGAACCCTCTTCTCCTCAGTTCCATAATTAAAGAGCGCATACCACATAAATCAGACATATATTTAATTACAAAGGTGAAAGAAGGGGCATATATCAAAATGATTAAATGCCCACTGTATGCACTTGATAAGCCACTGACGTTCTTCTGAATGTATTTAAATGTTAATGAGACTCGTTTCTTTATATTCTTTTATTTTTATTTAAATGAAAATTAAAAGGGCATTGATGTTCATAGTTGGAAGGCGTCATAGAATCATCAGCCAACAATATAGAGATAACTGATTGAATCTTTTATATTGACTTTAAGTAATGACCTAATGAGTAAAATAGGAAGCGGCGAGTAAAGTATCATTAACTTTGGAACCAAATTACAATAGCTATTGCTACTGCTGACCATTAACTTGATCCTGAATCCATTAATAATTTTTTCGTGAATGCTTCAAGTCCAAAAACTTTTTGACATTTTATCATAGTTTAAGCTTGGCTATGCTGCTACACTGTTGTCCAATTATTCTCCCATTTATTGTGCATCAAAGTATAGAATCGTCTATGTTTCCATAAGTTTCGAAATCTTCATATATACTTCCAATACTTAAAAGTATATCTTCGAGTCAATTATCAGCACTTAAGCCTACCGGCATTCTTCCTACCATCTCCAAACTATTAGAGAATTTATTGGAAAATCAAAAAAAAAATATTTACATCAATAGATTTGCTAATTTGCCTAAAGTACATACAATCTGGAATCAAAAGGAACTACAACTGCTCTCCTAAAGGTGAATGGATTATATGCAAACGATGGACCATAATCAATTAACAATTTGATATTATTGGACTATTTCAAGGCCTTTGACAAACTGAATCATAAATTATTAAGAAGTATTTGATTAGGTACCATTTGTTGATCCTTATTTGCGGCGTGACAAGTTTGTGCTTTGTTCTGCACTTTATATACTTCGTAATTATCTTCCTATCTCAGATACTCGTTGCTCCATATAAATGCTGATGAGGTATTTCTCAAGAGTGCTTCCAAAGATCACTGTTTAACCTTAAATCCAAATAAATGTTTGGCTCTTCTCTTTGGTAGGATTCAGTGCAGAGAATAAAAACATTGTAAAAATTTATGTAGATGGTGAAATGATCAATTATCAACTGCAGCTAAAAATTTGTACAAATAACATAGTAGAGCAAATCATTTTTATTATTATATTTGCTATAATAGGGTTAAGATAGAAGAATCTACTTCACCAATTGTAGCTTGCTTTGTAAATTATAATGAAGACAAAGAACTTCTCTAAAGATGCTCATATTATAGGAAATGTCCTGTATACTATTTTGTAGAAATTATTCGTGTAATAGAGCATATACAGTTAAAGGGGTTCAATTTCCTTTGCAAATCTTTTGAAAAACGTGGAGCTGAATATCAACTTAGAAACTCTGGAAGAAATACAGTAAAGAGTTATTCATTGAAAAACTTATCACTTAATTAAGGAAGTCAGAACCCAGGAGATAAAAAACAGGTGGCTGCGGTATAGGGAATAACGAGAAACTTACTCTATTGCAAAATTTAATAAATCAATAGATTCAACAAAAGTGTAGACTTAGAAGAGCAAAATTATTTGGATATTGATGACATTGAAGGTGTAGAAGAAGGCGATAATATTAATGAAGATGGTTTAATGTGCTTATTACAAAATAACAATATTCTTCAAGCTGTTCTTCGATTATTCAAACCACTGCTGGTTCACTCTTTTTCAGTTAGGTATGCCACTATTGATAGCAACGTGTTAGTCTAACTCAGCAGCATAATATGGATCTCATAAGCTCTAAAAGAAATACTCTATACTTAATGAAAAAATTATCACCTGCTGAAGGAAGTGAGGATCCAGGAGGTGAAAAGTATTGCAAAGTCCTCGTAATCCAAATATTGAAGACAATTATTGTCTTAATTAGGATTTTACCCTGTTGCACTATTAAATAAAAATCAATAAATTTAATGCAACTGTAAATTTATAGGAGCATTATTTGTATCTATAAACCATTGCTGCCTTACTCTTTCTCAGTTAAGTATGCCACTGTTGTTGGGTGTTATTTATCCAACGTGTTATTTTAATTAATTCAACAGATTTATCGCAAAACGTAGATTTGAAGAAGAACTCATAATCACTTAAGTATTGCAACGTCCATCTAATCAATATAAAAGAATTGCCTGCAGTATTGATGGCAATTAGGATCTTATCCTGTTGTAATTATTTAAGCAAATTAATAAATTTAATGAAACTGTAAACTGAGAGGAGCATGATTATTCTGGTATTGATGAAATGGATTTTACAGAAGAATGCTAATGAAGATCCACCCCGTTGCTGCCTCTCTCTTTCTCTCCTAAGTACGCCACTGTCGATGGAAACGTGTTATTTTAACTGGAAAACGAAAATTCTATCATCATCGTAAAAAAAACGGTATTAGATAATTTACTTAACTCTCGGCAACAGAGCTGATAATAGTCCATAAAAGCCTTTATGCCCGCGATCTTTAATTAGCTAGTTAGGAAGAAGGTTCTTACATTTTTATAGTGAACGAGGGGGCTCGCCTTTTATATATGCACTTTTCGGTATTTCCGCACTTTCCCTCCGATGATGGAAAAGCGTTTAAAGTTAAAAGGATCGGAGGCGGCACAGGCTTTTAGTTGACTTAATTTTTAATCAGCTCTGATTAAAATACATACGGGAGAGTAGGAAGTATTCGGGGTCAATTTTATCTTTTGACTTTTTTCGGAGAAGTCTACTTTTAATTTTTTTTTATTCCTTGACTAAAGAAATCAATAGGTTTTCAACGGAAATCTCAAATGAATTAGATTTTAAGTTATTAGTGCTACTATTTCCAGTTTTGATACTGAATCCAGCAAGACCATAGTCTCTTCCCACCAAATTGCCCTTGAACAACCACATAGGTTAGTTAGTCGCCTTAAACGCCTTAAATGCCTTGTGGACTATAAAGAGGCTTTGACTTGTATGAACTATACTGCAGGGAGTGTCAATTCCCTTGATTGTCGTCACTTAAAAAAAAAACAAATTAATCTTTGTCATCTGTTCACATGTCACAAGTCAAATGCTCATATTTAGCGTGAATTTTCAGCATACACGACTGGCCAATTGCTTTCGAAAAGCATTTTAAGCTTTGATTTGTTAGTGCAAGTTAATATAATGACTCTCGCACTTAAGATATGAATTAGCCAGACCGGTATAGTAGGCATCCAGAGTTTTCAAAAAATGCCTCGCCAAATTTGAGGGATTTAGAAAAATATTTGAAAAGATGAGTGGAAAACGTATAGTTTCGTTAGGTGTGGTGCTGACGTAGGAACTTAAGAACACCATGGATGGTTAGAAGTAGTGACTGGCTTTTCAGGCCTAAATCATTGCTAACATATAAATTTTAGAGAGAAACTCATGGAAAATGTAGACGCTCTGTTCATAGACTCGATGGACAAATTTCTATTTGTAATTCTTCTATACTTTGTTGGTGATATTGTCTATAAGTACTAGGCTTAAGAGACTAGTAGTTTGCCAATTCATATCTCTTTTTTTTTTAATTTCAAATGATCTTCTCTTTATTACTCGCAATATCCACAAATTCTGGATAGATCTCACTAAATATCCTGTTGTAATAAACGCCTTAATCATAAAAAAAAACCAAACGATATAGAATCCATTACGCTAATGACACGACTGCACAACTTGGCAAACTCCCTAAAAATTCCCCATTTAGATTGATTTTAATTGAATTTTATAATTGGCCATGCCAAAACAAAGTTTTCGCATTAAATCACGGGGGGGAGACGTGTAGGTTGTACGATATACGAAAAAACACCCATTTACCTAATGGCGCTGTTTAGGAAAACACAAATTTTCAATTTTATAGTACATTCGGGAATCGTAAAATGTTAAAAGCATATCTAATTTGTCCCCACTTTCTGTCTCTCTCTCTCTCTCTCGCTCTCTCGTAACCCGGGCTTAACTCACTGGGATCACTTAGCGTTATTATATGAGCTGATGATGAAAATACGCTTTTAGCCTGGATAATGATCGTACATCGACTATATAAATGGAATTTTAATGTAAATCAAAAAGATTAAATATATACTTGCAACATTTCCGTAATTATTATTATTATCTTAAGTAGCGTTTTATGCCTGCGCTTTTTTGGGACATACGGATGTTTTGGTTTGGCTTCTCTGAAATTACTGTGGATGATTAAGACGCTAATGAATGAACTAGTGTGCGAATTTTATGTAGGTATTCAAGACTAAACAATTTCTTTCTTATGAAATACGTTGACATAGAGCAAGGCTAAGCCTTAAGTTAAAAAGAGAGTGCTTTATCGATTAACAATGAGAATGAGAGGAAAAATTAAGTAGACCGTTCCATTTAGGTCGACTTCTAGTTAACAAAGTAGGTGAAACGGTAAATGCTCAAGATGATTAATGATTGAGATGCTTCGCACCTAAGTTGGTCACACCTGTATAGCAGACTTTTCAAAAAATGTACGTAAAAAATTTAGTATCTTTTTTCGCCTCTATCACCAAGGGATCCTTCTAAAATGACGAAACATTTCGGAGTTTTTCTTTTTTGCCACTAATGTAGTTGTCACTTTTCTTTTCAAGTTAATTCCGATATTTTTATCCTTCATTATATGCGTCCATGTTGGTCGAACTTATGGTTACCTCCATTTTTCTGAGCTCTATTTTTCCTGACTAATAAGCACAATATCATCCGCAAAGCGAAGGTGGTTTCCTCTGTCGCATTTTAGTGTCTTGAAAACGTCTTCTAATGCAAAAATGAACAATATATATTTTAGTTTCTATATCTTCTGTTATTTTTATTATTGTGTTTCAATCGTTCTCTATACCTCACATCGACTTTTCCATTATTTAAGGCTTCGAAGCCCACAATTCTACGGAATCGAACGCCTTATTATAAGAGAAATAATTATTATATAAATCAAACTAATTGGAATTTAAGACTTATTTTGTGAAAAATTTAACCTACAGTTATAGAAGACTAAGAAAAAGAGAAAACATAAATATTGAACAATGAAAAAAATATCAATGAAACAAATGGTAGTTTTTAACATACATAACATGAAAGCTGGGTAAGTGATTTATGGCTGACAAATATACCACGTGAATGATCTCCACGTATGTCATGATCTTCCACAGGAGCAGGTCACCCTTCTGCAGGTTTTTTCTCCAATTATTCTTTCCTTGCACGGTAAATAATTGAGAATATGTTTTTTTTGCTATTTTCCTGACTGGAAAATTATGTCACTATTTTGATAGTTTTTTTTATCTATGGACCAGCTTCAGTCAAATCTCTGCTCGATATATTTCCCTTGACAGTATCTTTTATTATTTTATTTGCTGTTTTATCATTACTTCCTACGTCTTTATTTATACTATCCTCTTTGTTTTTGTTGTCATCTCGGCTTTGCGATTCCTCTTCTTCTTTGGTGGTTTGTTCAATAACAATAAATTCTTCCTATTGTATTACATCTCTGCTAAATGCAAAAATTCTTCTTGAAAATTAATAATAAAATGTAATATTAATTAATATACAAACATTAGATTTTTCTTCAGTTTTTTACGGAAAACAGACTGCTGTATATTGAAACGTAATATTAGACTGATTAGTCACAGTTTTAAATGAAAAGCGACCACATTGACAGGTACGACTTTCAGTTTCAATATGTCATGAATGTCAATATCCGCTGTTAATATTAAATCTTAGTATTGGTGGCGCCACCCTTACTAGCCATTGAAACTACTAACTATTGTCTCTCCTATTTTATGTTCTGTGTGGCTCCACAGCATGGCCGTATATCCATCTGCAGCACTACAGTTGGCGCGCAATTTAAAATTAAATCGCCTGGTAGGTTTTATGCAGCTTTGTAGAGATGTTGATTTGTTTTGTTAAATTTTGAGTATTCGTTACTTATTATTACTCGGCTATTAAGTAATCATGCTAATAATTCATTACTCACTACTTTAATAATAATACTTTGATAATAAAAAACTTGTTTTTATTGTTAGAATATTTATTTAGTATAATATAACTGACAAAACGAAAATATAGTATTTGCATATAAAAAATCAATTAAAATAAAAATTACTCTTAAGCATTAATTATAGATTCTAGTTATCACTTAAGAAAATAATCATTTCTACGTTTTCCTCATTTTCGATAATATTTGTCCAGCGGTGATTTTTTTTTTATTTAAGCAGTTGAGTAATAAACGAGTTTAGCTTTTTAGTAAAGAATATTACTTTGCTCTCGTCACTTGTTTAAAATGCACATTTACAGCAGAACTATCTCCAATAGTATCGGGTTAAGGGCTTCAACAGTTATTATCAATATTTTACATCTATTATGAATCACACAAGCTCTATTTCATAACTCTAGCTTTAGTAGATCAAAAGTTATCAGCAAAAAGCACGAGCTGGGCCTAGCGAGTTCCTAGTGACGTAAAGCAAACATTAAATGTTCATAACTTCTTAGCCTCTGTAGGTCAACTATCAAAGGATATATAAGTAATTTTGATGTCGTCACTTGTTTAAAAAACAAGTGACGTTGTTTGTTGTAAAAATTTAATGTCTGCACATTATTAATCAAATAAACTTTATTGTCAGTAGATCAAAGGTTATTTAAAAAAATCCACGACCTTTATCCAGCAAGTTCCTACTCACGTAAAGCAAACTTTAATTGTTCGTATTTCCTCAACCGTTTATTTAATTAAAGAAAAATTAAATCAACTACTGATTCGTATAAATTATTACTTATTTTATAACTCTAGTTTCTAAGGATTTTTATTAATTAGTTTCTCTGTTGCTGCACTGATTTTGTACTGGTCACAGATTTGGTCTTCACTAGACTTCAAACTTCTAGACTTCACAGACTGGTGGTCGTCACTACTAGATCAACCGAAGTTCTGTAAATCTTCTCTTGTTTCAGAAATAAGTATGGTGTCGTCTGCATACCGGATATTGTTAATGGGTATTTGTTTTATTGTTGTTTATTCCAGTGATCTCTGAATAATTTCTTTTGAATAAAGGGTAATTAATAGCGGCAATAGTACACATCCTTTTGTTACACCACCTTGTATTTTTACTTGTTCTAAAAGCTCATTAACCACTTTGATATTAGCCGTCTGATTGTGGTACATATGATTTATTATTTTGAGGTCTTTTAAGAAATTGAATAAGGTGTTAATGGCAAACTTTATTAAATGCGTTGTTGTAGTCAAGAAAAGAGACATACTTTTAAGACATAATCTTTGAGTCAAGTTACTAAAGACAAAACAAGGCTTCTCTTAGTACCATTGCCAAGTCAAATTGGGTTTCGCTAACATCTTGTTCTAATTTCCTTAAAATTCTCTGATTTATCTGGAATAAAACAGAAAATATTTTTTCTTTTGGATGTTGCTTCAACTTCCTTATAAAAAAATTGAATTTGACTATTCCAGGCAGTTGAGGACTAAAAGAGTTTAACTTTCTAGAAAAATTTATACTTTACTTATTGCAAGAGGTTGAGGAATAGAACTGAAATGTTTTTTTCTTTGGATTTTATTTCAATTTGTCTATACCAGGCGATTGATTTTCTTTCGCTATCCGAGCAGATGCATTTCTATCCAAATTAAATTTTTTTGTTCATTTTCAAAATTTTCTGTTTCTTCTAGATCTTCAGACATAGATCACGACGATCTGCTTTCATCCATATTCAGAGTATGTTTCTTTTTCATAATGACTTACAAGCTTTTACTTCGGACATTTTAACTGTAGATTTAAATCTATTTAAAGTAGAATTTAAATAGATTTATAATAAATAAGTTAGTTATTTATTATAGTAGTTATATTTTGTAGTAGTATAAATATAGAATTTCTTTCTGTATTCCAGTTTGTAAATGCTTAGTTTTTTCTCTTTCATTTTGTTCTCATATATTCAATATTCATATTTCTTTTACCATTACCTAAAACCAATTCAACATACCTTAAACGCGGTTAATTAATAACTTATTTATTTAAGAAAATCCAGAAAAACAATCTTTTAAATAAAAAAAAGGCTGCTTCTTTTGATATGGAATCTAACCTTGGGGTGTATATCTAATACCAATTTTAAACCTTTTACCCCCTGATGATGGACACCACTGTGTCCGAAACATGTAAGGAATTTTAAATAACTAAATTTTTAATAAATAAGTGGAGGAAGACTGCAGCAGTGGAGGAAGACTGCAGCATTTTCATTTTACCTTTACCTACGACTCCACTGCAAGTATGGACTATTTCTTCACAATCTTTCAAGTGCCTGGAATAATTTTAATTAATATTTTCTGAATGAAGAAAAGATGCCTGGAAGAAGCAATTTTATCTCCATATCACAATCCTTGTCTGGCATATCACTAGGGATCTTACTAAAATGGTGATTTTTATAAGAGTCAACTAAACTGCATATAAAAAATATAATTTCCAAATAAAGAAAAAATTAATATTTTTGACTTTTATATTTTCGGTGGCCAAGCAACACTGCGATCTCACTGGCAATTTTTTTGTTGCTTTTTTACTATTTATACCATACAATAAATTAAATTAAAAAAAAATAACTCTTTATGAATATTCCTAAACAATACGGGCATAAAACCAAAAACAATCAAACATCGCCGCGATATTAAATAACTAATTCGACGCCGTCATGTTCAATATTAAAATTTGTGCCGGGTAAAATTAATAAAAGGCATAAAAAATTTACAGTTAAACCCCCAAAATAGCCCTGCCGACCCTCCGACCCCACCCCGACGAATAGCGATATTGGCCCGCGGTACAAACCGCGTTTTAATTGTTAATAAAATACCCCTGGAAATTAAATTATTTTGGTTCTGTTTTTCCTTCCTCGAAAATTATTTATTACGTTTCGGGTATTATTTAAAAAGGCCGCGGGTCCCGGGGGCTCCGCATTTAAATATGAATATTATTATGTCACGATTACCTATTCAATTATTTAAATTTATTTAATTAAACTTAGTTAGGTGGAAACAGAATCGTATGGTCCCGCTTAAAATTGTAAATCCACGCGTTTTTGTTCATAAGGTTTAACATATACGCAACTTGATTGCATTGAAATCCTTGGAGAATTATTGGCGGAACTGCAACAATTGAGTCTAACAAAATCTTCGCCAACAAATACCTGAGGCAAGGTGTTATTCCACAAAAATGGCAGAAGGCTTAAGTGATTCTGTTAAAAATAGAAAATTATCCATCCATACAAATTCTTAACAAAGATTGATGTGAACATTTACCAATTATTACATCATATAATAACAACATCATTTTAAAATAAACCCTACAAAATCGTCGGTTACCTTATTTGGAGGACATAAAAGCCACAGATCTAGAATAAGCGAGGCACTCAAAATAAAAATAAATGACACCCCTATTACAATAACTATAGTACTTCGAAATCCTAAGGTCTTATTACTAATTTATGAGCATATAACTAATACATTAAAGAAAGCATATAGTGCACTTAAACTTACCTATAACCAAAGAAAAGTCTTAGGTCAAGACTTAAAAAAGCATCTTTGTGTTTTTTTAGTGTTATCCAATTTCAACCATTGTGATATCGTGTATGGACCATGCTTAGATCAAGTCTTATTTTTGGAATTCGTCGCCGAAATCATATATCTCATAAGGATATAGGATGATTAAATATGTTCAATCGTCGAAAATTACATTTTGCTTCTCTTAGTTGCAAAGTTTTAAAATTAAAAACACCTTCATATTTACACAGTTAAGTCCAGTTTCGAATAAATACTTACCACCGACGCTTTAGACAATTACATGCACTAACTATTCCGCGACATAGAAAGGAACTTTTTAAAAGAAGCTTTTCATTATTATTATTATTATTATTAATTTTTATGAACAGGTTACTCCTGAACAGGCTAGATTCCGTAAAATTAACTACAAATAATTATTGTTTAATATTTGGAGGATTAATAAAAGTCGTTTACTATTATTATTATTTGATACAAAAGAAGTGCCAACAAAGTAACATAAAAGTTCAGTAACAAAAAAAAAAGAGGTTAAAACGTCATAGGAGCAGCGGGAGCAGCAACGTCGACTTCTTAATAGATTTTTTACGAGGACGGCCCTTAATTAAATCGGTGTTGCAGTTTAACGGTGGCCGGCAGCATTTCATTAGCAGCATGAGTATCGATCGCGAGAGGCCCTTTTAAAGGAGGTAAACAAAGACAGAGACTCGTTGTACTTTAATTTAAATTTGACGGACACGGAGAAAATTAAGCGAGAGGGCCGCGCGGCAGGGGGGGTGGGGAGGCAAAGGGAGACTTTGAAGAGGGTTGCAAATTACTAACTGTGTAATGCAACTGCCAACTTTACTCCTCTATTTTGGGTTGGAAAGTTTCTTCTGCTCTTTTCCCTCTTCTTGCTCTAATAAGTAAGTTTTTCACTGATCACGAGGCTTTGGAAAGAGTTGACTAATTAGGTTGTCACGTAGTACGACGTTAGGACTTTGTCTTTTCGTTTTATTTTTTTTTTAATAAATTTGTTTATGTTTTTATGGAGAGCGTGTCAAAGCAATTATCTCCTCTTAAAACGAATAAAACTTTTACATTAAATCAACAAATATAATCACCCGCTTGTAAAAATCCTTACCGGACTAAGGTTCAAGCTTTCGACGCTGGAAAATTTGATTTTTCTACCTATTTTCTATATCATCCTTTCATTTTCTAAATAGTGTTTAGATCGCCTGAAAATAGTATTTTTCTCCTTTAACTTGTCAAATTAAACCCGAAGGACATCACTTCAGTCCGATCTCTTCTAATTTTCAGCCTGAGATAAGGATATACAGTGCGAGTCTGTAACTTGAAATAAATTCGATAAAAATTGTAAGTTGCGCATTTTTTACAATAATTGTTTTTATACAGGTAGCCGGAGCTAATACCATTTTTCTTATTTTAAATGGGAGCCCCTTGTATGTTATTATATTTTTGGATTCTGCAAAAAACATTTTATTGTATCATATGCCATACATTTGTTCACCTGTTTTTAAGTTTTGATTTCTCATTTTAAAAAAGGTTTTAAATTTAAAAAATATGCGTTTCAGTAAACAGTATTTTTCTTTTCTAATGTATTTTATGAATGGCCTATAAAAATGTGGCATTTTTCTAATTTTGACATTGCTACAGGACGTGCCTTTACTGTCGGATAATCACATTTAAGTTTCTTTTAATTTTTTTACGAAATGGGCTATTTAAGCACAAGATTGAAATCTTAATAATGGTTGGGTACGAAGAACAAAAACCCAAAATGAAATTTTTCATTTATTCAGACAGAAGTATCCTGATTTACTACCCATATCTCAAAGTACTATAAGCAAGATTGACAAATAGTTTCGGGAAAATGGTCACAATAACTAGTTCTCGTCGATCTGCGTTTAATGAAGACACTAAGATTAATGTGTTATTAGCCATTGAAGAAAAATCCTAACATTCCCTCTAGGCAGGAATTGGAAGTAAGCCAATCTTCAGTAGTAAGGGTTCTTGAACCAGAAAAATGTTTTCCCTATAAACCAATAATTCCCCAAGTACTCGATGAGGAAGATGCAGATTGCCATCATTGGACACAAGAAAATCCATGTTGGATTGGAACACCCAGAAAATGTTTGGGCAGAAATTTTAGGTCAGCAAGTTATAGGCCCAATTTTCTTCGAAGAAAATTTAAATGGAGCAAGGTACTTACAGTTTTTACAAGAATAACTAATTCCAAATGTAGCTGTTCTATTGCCTGATCCAATAGAAGCTGATATGTCGAATAGAAACTGGTTGGTGGTTTCAGTGCGTCTCCCCTTTTTGCAAGACCTGTTCAAAACTATCCGGATACTATTTTTCCAGGAAGATGGATTGGCAGGAGAGGACCTTTTGAATGGCCACCAGGATCGACCGATTTGGCTTCGTTGAATTTTTTCCTATGGGAATATTGAAATCCAAAGTTTACGTGACCAGGCCGGGAAATATTGAGGAGTTAAAAACAATGTTGAATAATAGGGCGAGAGTGTCGAAACATTTTTACAAAATGCATAAGAAACGTTAAAAAAAATTTGTAGTACGTTTAGGGCACTGCCAAATAATAAAAAAATATTAAAAGGAGAAATTTAAAAGAACCCTCTTTACGTTTATGAAATACGTTTTCTTTTACGCCCTGTATCTTAAACACAATCGGATAAAGGTATGGCATGTGATATGTCAAAATGTTTGAAATTTTGGGCAGAATCCAAAAATATAATAACATATATAGGGTATCCCCCGCCTACATGGCAAGCCCTGTATAAAAAAATTTTATTTTAAAAAATGCTCAACTTAAAATCTTAATTGACGTGTCCGAGCGTTTTTTCGAACACGCCCCAAATTATTTATTATCGAATTCATTCCAAGTTACAGACTCGCACTGTATAAACGGGAATTCGATTTTCCATCTATTTCCTATAAAATAGTTTCATTTTCTTAATAGTGTCTGGATCTCCTAAAAATTGTGTTTTTCTCCCATAATATCTCTAAACATACTTGAAAAACACCATTTTATTCCCATTTGTTTAAAATGTTCAGACTGAAATTCGCATGTTAGTTATATCAACTCGGTTCTCAATTTCCATTTTCCACGTGGCGGATAATCAAGTCTTTCTACTTCAAAAAAAACTTTTACCTGAAACTAACGAAATCCCCTTTTTTCCCGCTTAAGCCAAAGCCGCTAATTACCCCAATAAAAATTTTTGAGCGTGCTCTCACTCATATTTCCGACATAAAAACCTTTTAATGTCAAACAAGGCAATAAAAACCTTTTACCCGGGTTCGTAGAAGGGCCATTCAGACATTGCTCGGCATTTATTCCTAAATTATTAATTAATATAAATGTTTCTGGAATATTATGATGTTGTTGAATTTATAGAACGTTGCCGCCGGTGTTTCTAATTAACGTTGGTACTTGTATAAATTAGCAACCGTTGCTGACTTAATTACGGATCGCTGATGTTTTCTATTTGGACGAGGAGAACCCTCTTTAATAAGCCGGATTTTTTGTTTTTATTTTCTTGTTTAATTAGTTTGTATGAAAACTAACAATTATGGTATAATGAACGAGGCTTTTTCATTGCTTGGGTTATAAACTTTAGGCCAATCAGATTAAAGAAAGATTGCACCCAATCCAAAACAGGAAAGAATGAACCAACTACAAATGATACAGAACTAACTCATCACATAAATCCTCCAATTTACTGAATTCGGTGAATTAATTACGCGCATTCCGCACTGCTTATTAAACAAATTTATTATCGAAGGTTTCGGGTTCATTATGTAACAGGGACATTATTCAATTAAAAACCGTTTTGTTACAATAGCCAAATGACCCGTTCTTTCGTAATTAACAACTGTTTACACACACGTGTGTGTGTGTGTGTGTGTTGTTGGTATCGATGCCGATAAATCACCGGGGGTGCCATTTTACAGCCGTTTAGTTTTTCAATGGAATATAATAAAGTAACAACGAAATTGTTGTTTTGCGCGACCACATCCGTTTGGTAGGTAATAAGAGTGGGTTTGGAAACCCGTAAATAACCCCCGTGAGTGAGTCAGAATTAGTTGTAATTGGTTTAGTTGCGAAATACATTTATTGATATACGCTTTTAAAGTAACGTCAGTTTTCGGTTTTACGATATTCTTTGATTTAAAGCCGCCGCAATAGTCCGAGCGCATGAGGCATTTTAATGGAACCTATTAAGTCAATTTGAATGCCAATATTGTCAAATGGATCAAAAAGAATGCGTCTGTAAAAAAGGTTTTTTTTTATTGAAGTTTCTTTGAAAATTTAATTTATCAACACATAGAGCCCGGATTAAATAATTAAAGGAACTGATTACTGAGTTGAAAAAAAATAATAGTGACATTATATAAAAAAGTATTTATATTGTCGAGTTAAGAAGGAGTTTTAAAGGAAGTATAAACGAAAGATTAAAAAATAAGTATATTTAAGATAACGGTAGTAGATATATTTACAGAAACGTTGCACTGTGTTGTGTCTTATAGGCAAACGAGGACAAAATTCATTGCTTTGAGACTATATTTATTTTAATTTTAAAATGACTTTTGTCGTAACTTATACACTTTTGTCAAGAACTAGAAAGCATTAAATTTTAAGAATAGATAAATGTAAACATTTTACAGGGTGAAATTCAGAGAATAAACATTTCATTTTAATATGCTTTCTTATATATTGCGAAACTGATATTAAAAATAGTGTAATTTTATTAAATAGTGTATTATATAGTATTAATTATAGTGGTATTAAAAGTACAAAATTAATAATTAAATATATATGTAAACATTATGCAGGGTGAAATACAAAATATACGTGTATGTATGCATAAATATTATTACTTTGACAAATTCTTTCGAAGACGTTTGACAACAAATTTAATCATTTTCTCATTAAACGAAAGGTATGCAACTAAAGAGGTTTTAAACTGTTTACAAAATCCTGAACATTGTTCCCTTCCTTGGCCACTGACGGGGAGAGGCCATTATTGTGTCCAGAGATAAGTGAACGTATGTAATTACTGGACAAAGTCGTTTGATCTGGACAAGGAAGCGGACGTCGTTCATATAAGTTGCCGCGGTTAACGGAATTGTGTAGGTGGTAACTGAAATTAGTTCCCGAACTATTCTGGATAAGAGGCCGAATCTGTTGTCTGTGGGGTAATTTTGTACATGGGACGACTCCCTTGAGGGTGGTGTATGCTTATACGAAGTGATCTTCCTCTCGATTACTTTTTTCAATGTTAACCCGGTTTGTTAACGCGTCTCGTGTAAACTGTTTAATTTAAAAGCGAATGTTAATTAAAATTTTAATAAGCTATTGTTAGTTATCGAGGTTACGACAGGAAAGTTTCGCTCCGGGCGATACTTTGTAATTATTTTTATAGATCGTCTCGCGTTCGATTACTGTCAATTATTTTTATTTAATTAAGGGCATGAGTAAGCAATAATGGAATTTTTCAATGGCTTTTAAATATATGCCCGTTTTATAATTTTTTCATATTTTTTATTTAGTTCTTTATTTCTATCATGTCCCAAAATAACCATAATTCAATTTGAACTTTGCCTATTGTTTGTTGCCTTTGTTGCCTTGTTTCTACGCAGCATCTATACCAGGAAATTGTTTTAATTTGATTTTTTGTTCACTAATGTCCCATAATTTAGTTCAATATATCCAGAAATCCAAAAGCGTCTCTTAACCATTGCTAAATATATATTTATTCAACGATTTTTTGGTAAATTTTTAGTATATTTATTAAACTGTAAAATATACGTATATCATAAACAATTCTGTTTACAAAAGGGAGAAAATTTCGGCATTTAAAAAACTTGACACTTGATTAATTTTTTATTCCTTAAAATTTAAAAAGAGGCCCAAAATGACAATTCTAGATAATTCAAAAAACTATATTTACTCTACTGGGAACAATATTTTAATAAAAAGCTGCCTTAAGAAGTATTTTATTTTTTAGGTCGAGCCATAAAATGAATAAATAATTCTCACTCACCCTTAATTAATGCCCTTTGCAGTACTAATTTATTTATTATTTACATTAAAAAAAAAGGGGAGAGAAAAGCGGTAATTGAGGTTTAAACAGCTTTAATTAAGAAATTTAACTTTGCCAGGGCCCTTTTCTTCTTTAAATTGATGGGATGCCTGAAACAGTCCGCTTGCGGTAAAGTTTTCTTTTTTTTTTTAAATTGAAAAAAGAAATAAAAGACTGTACCGGAAAAATTTTGAATAATTTCGATTCGTGCAGTTTTTCTGTGCCCGACCGACCCGCGGAGCTGCGTCATTGATTAAACGACCGACCCCCATAAAACGTGAATTAAAAAACAAAAAAAAAACACACACACGACCATCGTTTAATCTAACCGGTTCGATTCATTAAAATTTAACATTTGTTTTCGTTTAATTAAATGTAATCCGGTTCCTTTCCCGATTTAGTTTTATGCATCGAAAATTACTTCGGGATTGATTCAATTTCCAGAGCCAAGATCCGGGGAACGAAGGAAATATTCAAATCGAATTGTTTTTTCAATGTCATATCGTGTGTCCTGGACCGATTGAGTGCCACGCCCTATCCTGATTCCTCCTGGATTAAAAGGAGCGACACGACAGTCATTGACAGGGAGATATATTGAGGTGACTTACTGAGAAACCCTAAAATTAGACGTTATTTGGTTTGAAGATAAATTTACCATTGAATATGTGAAAGATCAGCATTTAGGTAAGATTTTAGTCAATGCATGCAACCAGTTTTAAAATTGTTTAAGAAAAATCATTATTTGAGAAATATGATTTTAAATGTAAGTCCATTGACTAAACACTGATTTCTTAACTTTAAGATAAACAGAAACTTATTATAGAGTTGTCAAAATTGTCTAAAATTTCAAAGTGGGAGGAATAAAAAGAAAAAATAAATAAAGTATTAAAGAAAATAATAAAATTAAATAACACAATCCAGAAACGTTAACAAACTAGTCTTAAACAGCTAATAAGTCGGTTAATAAGAATCGTAAAGAAACGCTTTTGGAGCTAAAACTTGTAAATAGAAGAAGGTTAACACAAATGCTAGGTAAAAAGAAAAATAGGCAAAATTGAGTAAGGTGATAATAAAGCTGCAATCAAATATAATAAAGTAAAGTTTCATGGCTTTTATTATTGAGTTATTCAGGCTAGAACTAGGGAACGAAATAAATTAAATAGAAGGAAATAGGAAAAATAGGGAGAAAACTTCAAGAAAAAATTTTAGTTGTAATAATTTTTTTTAAAACAGAAAAAATTATAAAATTAAGCAAAGATGAATTGATTGTAAAAAAAAATTAAATAATATACATAAAAAATGCTTTTAGTAGGGTTGAGTAAGGAAATAAAAAAAGGTCGTTATAAAAAGTGAAAGATGTTAAAATACTGGAACAAAACCTTTAAGAAAAGTAAAGAGACACAATCGAAATTTAAATTTAATGAGAGGTATAGCACCCGAGACTAATTACATATTTTCCTTTAATTCAGAATGAGAAAAAAAATTAATGAATTTTAAAAAATATCTTTGTGAAATAATTAATTTTCATAAATAATAATTTAATTTTTTCATCCCTAAATCAACATCTCAAAAATTGAGAAAGATTTTTTTTAAACTTCTACAATTTCAACTTCTTATCCTAAAAAAATTTGCTTTCTTAAGACAGTTTTCCAAGTAGAGTAAATATAATTTTTTTATTGAAGCCCATTAGTTATCAAAATGAATGTTCCAGTAGTTATAATACCTCTTTTAAATATAAGAGTAGAGGGACTTAAAAAAATAAATAAAGGTTAAGGAAAATAATAAAATTAAAGAAGACAACCTAGAAACGTTAACAAACTCGCCTTAAAATGCTAATAAATTAGTCAATAAGGATCGTAAAGACTCGCTTTTTAAGTTTCGGATATTTTTAGCTAAAATATAAGATATTATTGGACAAAAAACCGTTAACACAATTGCTTTGTATGGATACATGGTAGAAAGAAAAATATCCAGAAAACGAGTAGGCAAAGTGCATGTTAAATTATTATTATTTGGGTCAATATAGAAATAAAGAACCTAATGAAGATTTATATCAAAAAGTAAAAAAAGTATTGCAATAATAATGAATTAATCAAGATCTCAGAACTTTTATTATAGGTTTATCCGGACTGCAACTCGACAATAAAATAAATAAAGTAGAAGAGAATAAAACAAATAAAGAAAAAATCTTAGTTGTACAATTTAATTGTGGTTTTAATAAAATTCAAATTCTATCGAAATAAAATAAGAATTTGATTGAATGACAACAGAAACAAGTATAAAATTTAGTGGAAAAATCAATGTTGAACTATTTTTAAAATTCTAATAAATTTCTATACAATTTTTATAAAATGACGCTTTTAGTAGGGTTGGGTAAAGAAACAGATTAAAAAAAAGACAAGTTAAGAAATAAAACAGATACTGGAAATTAAAATCCAATAAAAGATTTAACACCTATAAAAAAAAATATGCAGTTTTTTCTTATTAAAAATATAAAGCTTAAATAATGATTATTAAAAAGTTTAATTATTAAAAATATTTTTGAATTTTAAAAGTGTCTTTGTAAAATAATAAATTTTCTATTCAATTTTTATTAACAGAGAGTTATTAAATCTAGAAATCTTATTTTTTATCATTAAATCAAAATCCAACAACTAAAAAATTGACAAAAATTCCTAAGAATTTAATTAACGAGTTTCTTGAAAGAAAGAAGAGAAATTTTTAAAATTCGTTGAATTATGACATTTTTTTAAATATTTTTAAATATTAATAAATAAAAAACTTAAGTTTATTTGGCACAAAATAAGTTTCTTAATAAAAATCCTTATATTTAATTGCTAAAATATAATCCAATGAGAACTATTTAGCACGGAAAATTTTTAAAAAAATACGATTTTTTTTTAATTAATGATATAAAATTAAATGCTTTACTGTATTTTTTAAATTAAAAAAAAAATAACTATTTAAATTAATAATTTTTAATATTTAATTTGCATTAAAAATTGTATATAAAATTTTGTTTTCCGTAAATCGAATTTTAAGAACTGAAAAATTTAAATTCAGATCATCATCTTAATTTAAAATTTGACTCATTTAGCACCCAACAATAAAAAAAAAAATGTTAAATTATAGGCAATTGTTAAATAGTAAAAGTTATTTGTCAATTTTGAAATATAATGAACATACTTATGTACATATATTTAAGAATAATATTTTTGTCATATTTAATTTTTGAAAAAAGAGGCTCGCTATAAAGAATTCATTTTAAAATTTCTCATTTTTTTTTAAATGCTTTTCTTAACGGTCCAGGCCTTAACAAGTAAAAAGATTTATTTACAATCTAATAACATTTATCTTTTAATAACAGTAACATTTTAAAATTTAAATTTTTTACTACTTAAAAGTAAAGGTTTCATAGCATTTTTAATTTAAAAATTTAAAAGTTCCAAGGATCAAATTATTAATTTATGAGTTTTAGATTAATCATGGTCATTACCAAAGAAAGTTTTTGATTTTTACCAACTTTCTCAAAAATGAAATTTTTTTTATCGATTTGATACTTAATTTCAGCTAATTTTCATCAACAATTTTAATGGCAATATCAGATTTTGAAAAATTCAAGTAATTTTAAAAAAAATTCAAATAACCCCGCGACATGATACTTACCATAATTTCTTTTTTTTTATTTAGGTGTAATATTGTTTTTTTTTCTTTAATATTGAGTTATGTTGAATTTTTGTAATTGGTTACAATGTAATTTTTTACTCTCTTTGCTATATTATGAATCGGTTTATACAGGGTGTTTCAGAACTATGGGATCAAACTTCTGGGGGTTGTTCAGTGCAACAGAAGAATCCATTTGAGTATAGGAACCCATGTCCGGAAATGCGACACTACGGCCCTAACACGCCTTAAAATTTTTAAAAAACATTAATTACCTAAATAGGATCTGCTGCATTTAATTTTTACCTTTTGTACATGATACCATAACAATAATTGTTTAAAATCAACGCTTATCAATGTCAATTCTCAATGTCATGTTTAAAAATTTTATAGCGTACAATTTTGAAACATTTATTGCTAATGGAAAACTTTACCAATCAAGAATTGGCGGATATGTATTTGGCATACGGAGCAACAAACTGCAATGCACGAGCAGCATCGCGGTTGTATCATGAACGTTATTTCGAACGACAGCATCCTGGATACAAAAAGTTTATTGCGGTTCATCGGCGGCTCGCTGAGACAGGCATGTTTAAGACCAAGATGCACGATACTGGTGTTGCTCGAACCATAAGAACGGTCCATTTTGAAGAAGAGGTGCTTCAGCGAGTTGCCGATGAACCATCAAATAGCACACGTGACGTCGCTAAGAATATGAATACGAGTAACGCTTCTGTCTGGCGGGTACTACACGAGTAACAACTCCATCCTTACCACTCCTAGAAAGTTCAAGGTATGACTGCAGCCTAGAGTTCAATTTTGTTGATGGCTTCTGGATCAACAAAATTGAACTTTGTGGACTTTGAAATTTGTGGACCGATGAAGTCTCTTTCACAAGAGACGGTATTTCTAATAGTAGGAATAGCCATGTTTGGGACGAAGAAAATCCTTATGCAATTTTTCGAAGAAAACATCAGAATCGTTGGTCTGTCAACGTATGGGCAGGCATTGTTGATGATTATTTAATTGGGCCATACCTTCTACCGGAACGGTCAACAGGACCTATTTATCTACGTTTCTTGGAGGAAGTTCTCCCAGAACTCCTTAAAAATATTCCACTAAACGTTAGACAGCAAATACAGTGGTTTAAGCATGATGGAGCGCCGGCTTACTTTGCTGTACAAGTACGCGAGTATTTGGCTCAGCGGTTTGGGCACCATTGGATTGCCAGAGGTAGAGCAGTTTCTTGGCCTCCTAGGTCACCCGATTTAACGTTGCTCGATTTTTTCTTGTGGGGACATGTAAAGTCTTTAGTCTACGAAACTCCAATAGAATCAGAGCTAGACTTAATTGGACGAATTACAGCAGCATTTGAAATCATTGAAAACGAGCATCAAATTTTTAGTGTAGTCCGCCGAAATAGTGTGCGGCGTTTAAATCGGTGTACTGAGGTTGGAGGAAGACATTTTGAACAATTGTTGTGATGGTATCATATACAAAAGGTAAAAATAAATGCATCAGATCCTATTTAGGTTTATAATTTTTTTTCTAAATTTAAACGCGTTGATCCCATTGTTCTGATACACCCTGTATATCAGTTTATAAATCCTTTGAATTTTAAATATAAAAAAGAAAATTGAACATGTCCACTACTTTTCTTATTCACCGTTTCATTTTTCCGATGCTTATCAGTGAAAGACGCCAGTCTCACAATTTATTCAAATTTTGTCCTATTTTGTTTTCTCATTAATACCTTTTGTTATATTGTTTTTTCTTCCATCCCCCTCTTGCCCCTCGTATCGTTCTCTCACCCATCCCCATTCAAACAGAGGGGGCGGGGAGGTTTTTAATTAAAGTTCGAGGTAATTTCGTACTAGAATATGGTCGTCATTAAAATAGATTAAATTCGGATGAGTTTTATTAAATGCGAGCATGTTTTATTAAAGATTTAACAGATAAGATTTTAACAAGAAATTCCGACGTTTGTTTTAATTTCAACCTGAAAACTTTACGTTGCCCGGTTTTATTGGGAATCTCAAAATATGATAATAAAATTGTTTTATGTGCTTAATGGGCCAAAGGTTATTTTAAACAAAGACCAGCTTGGAACGTTATACATATATACCCTTAGAGCATGGAAAGAGAGTGCACCAAAGGAATTTCCCATTATGAAATTTCTCAATCAAGTTAATTAGTAATCTGTTAATTAATTAAATCCATCAGTGGGCCGCGTGTATATAGCAACCGACGCCACTTCAAAGTATTGCAGAACAATTTCCTATATATATCGTTAATTAGAAACGGCGTTTTGTAATTAGCGGGGCTTGAGGATCGATTTTTGTTAATACGAGGAGGAAGGGAGGAAAACTCAGTTTACACATTAATAATTAATGTATTGAGAAATCAAAGGGTTAAAGGTATTTCTGAATAACTTAGTTCCTAAGGAGCATCATGTTCATCATGTTTATCTATATATTGAACTGAGTTAAAAAAAAAAGAAAATCGCGTAACTCATTAGCCCCACGCGAGGTAGCGGGGATCCGTTTCACAAAAGATAAATTGTTCAAAGCCTCGGACAAGCTGAATTATTGTTGCTGTGTGTATACGTATACGGCACGCATTAATTATCGTTCATACTAATGATGTATTTAGAGGAGTATCTCGTTACGACACTAACAAATTATTTTGTGTACATATATTGTGTTTTGGCTTACAATGGGTTCGTTGGTGCAGATTAATTTTGATGCCAATAGGATAATGTTACCCAGAAATGTTTTTAATTAGTTTTATTATAGCATTAGATGGACCGTTGTCTTGTTGTCTTTGGGATATCTTAAAAAGGGTTGACAAATAGATTTGTTGGAAAATTAGGTCATTTGTGGGATGCAAAATTGCCTTCATTTATTGCCTACATAGTTAATAATAATATAACGGTATTGTAAACACCGAGAAATTAGTTGATTCACCCTGATTCCGGAATGACTTAAGTTGTACACCGCACGACGTCTCAAAGGTTGGCGAGAATCTTCCGGAACAGCATACTGCCGAGTATATAAGGAGCCGCATCGCCCATAGAAGTCAGTTGTCAGGTCAGTGAAGTAAAGTTCGAAATATTAGCGCGAGATTTAAATCAGACATAAATCGTTGTAAATAAGTGATCGTGTTTTATAGCGTAAATGTGGAAATAAATTAGTTGACTACTTTTGCTTGTTTTAATTTATACTGAACCAACGAGAAAAAACGCTGCAATATAGTCAACGCATAGACGTAGGTGATTAAAGTTTAGGTGTAAAATCCCATCACTGATTTAACTAGAATAATTTTGTAGACAATGCTCGACAAAAAATTTAATAAATATTGTACGCGGACAAAATTTCCACTAAAACAGTAACTACAATTTTTTTTATAATATAATTTCTTTATTTTTATTAGATATTTCAGTTTTTCATATTAATATCCTTCTATTCCAGTTTATTCGAAAACTCGAATAATTAAAATAATTTTTATAAAGTTAAAATTTTAGTTGCATTCGTCTTTCTTTTGCTAAATTTATTTTTTTTTAATTAATTTATGGCTGGAATTTTTCTTTAATTATTATATATATTTGTATTTGTCATTCCGTTGTACTTCTATATTTTTTATCGTATTTTTCGTTAATTTAAGGTACTGTAATAATATTTAATTTATTTTTCTAGTTATCCAGAAATATCAAAATTAGGTTTAAAAAATCTTAAGGTATTAAATTAAAAAATATTAAGTATATATTTTTTGCAAAAACATTGTTTTTCATCAAAACAACCTTTACCCCCCCACCCCCCCCAAACATTTGACCAGTAAGAAATTCTTTTGAAAAATCATCGTTTTTCGTCGATAATATCCAATCTAATAGCACTGTGTTTGCATTAAATATTTAATAATAAATATATATAGAATTATGTGTTATTACTGTGTTACTAGAGTAGATATTAACGATGAAACCAGCTATTATTCAAGCGTATTATTTTGGTTAACAATGACTTTTGAAAACAATTTTTTACTGATAAGTTGTGTGGGGTGGGTGGAGGGGTAAGGGTAGGTTTAGTAAAAAACGTTTTTTTTTGCAGAAATTAAATGCCTGAGAAAAAATGGTTTTTAAGGAAATTGTGAAAAAGCTTTGTGCTAAATTTCATGAATATATCTAAGTAGTTAATAAAGTTATGATGAACAAACAATTTTTTCTTAAGTCTTTAAGACCTTGTCGCTCAAAAGTTAAGGGGTTGAGCACATAGCTTCATTTAAACTTTTCTTCTTAAAATCACCTAGGGATCAGAATCTTACTTTATATAGAAATTAATCAGTCGCCACTCTTGTAGATGGTTGTAGCTACTATAGAGCTAAGATGTTCTAAAACAGCTTATCAAATTAGAAAAAATAGCCGACAGAGTTGTCAGAATCCCAAAAATCCCAAGGGTTTAACTCAACTACTAGGTACACTAGATGAATGCGTGACTTTACGTTCACGATGCAAAAGACGAAAAGGTTTGCCCAAAGGGTAAATTGAGTCCAAGATAAATTCAAAACCTAAAGAAACCACGACAAAAAAATAAAATAAAAAACTAAAAATCTTTAATTTTTTAAGTCATTCTATTGTATATTTTTTTTCGTAATTTTTGTTAAGTTAAGGTAATGTAATAATATTTAATTTATTTTTTTTAGATGTCCAGAAATAGCTAAATTGAGTTTAAAAAAATTTAGTTATTAAATTAAATATTGAACATATATTTTATGCAAAAACATTGTTTTTTATTAACACAACCCTTACCCCCCCACCCACCCCAAACATTTGACCAGTAAGAAATTCTTTCGAAAAATCACTATTTTTCGTCCATAATATCCAATCTAATAGCACTGTTTTTGCACTAAATGTTTATTATTGTATATATTTATATTTATATCAAATTTAAATAAATAAACTGTGTTACTAGAGTAAATATTAACGACGAAAGCGGCTATTATTTATGCGTATTATTTTGGTTAACAATGATTTTTAAAAACAATTTCTTACTGGTAAGTTATGTGGGGTGGGTGGGGGGGTAAGGGTAGGTTTAATGAAAAACGTTTTTTTTTTGCGAAAAATAATTGCATGAGAAAAAATGTTTTTTAAAAAAATTATGAAAAAAAGTTGCTTAATTGCTAAAGTTGATTAATTTAAATATTTTTTTTTATTTAAAGTTTTAGTTGCATTCGTGTTTCTTTTGCTAAATTTAATTTTTTTTTATTAGTTTATGGCTGGAGTTTTTACTTCTAGTGCAAGAATACCTTCCTATATTTTTATTCAGGAATTTTTCACTCAAATTTTCTTTAATTTCTTTAAGTCATTCTGTTGTATATTTTTTATCGTGTTTTTCGTTAATTTGAGGTACTATAATAAAATTTAATTAATTTTTCTAGTTATGCAGAAGTAGCAAAATTAAGTTTAAAAAAATTTAGGTATTAAATTAAATATTGAACATATATTTTATGCAAAAACATTGTTTTTTATCAACACAACCCTTACCCCCCCCACCCACCCCAAACATTTGGCCAGTAAGAAATTCTTTTGAAAAATCACCGTTTTTCGTCCATAATATCCAATCTAATAGCACTGTTTTTCAAAGTATTCATTAATATAATTATATTAAATTTAACTAAGCAAATTGTGTTCATGCGCATTATTTAGGAAAACAATGATTCTTGAAAACAATTTCTTACTGGTAAGTTGTGTGGGGTGGGTGGGGGGGGGGGTAAGGTTTTTTTTAATTTGTATTTTCATTTATTTATATTTCTTTTTAAGCCCTTAAAGAACTATATGATTATAAAACTCTTACATTTTCTTAACTGCCGAAAATAACCAGAAATCTTATAAATAATAAGTTTGTAATTTTTGCCTTATAATGTGGATTTTTTTTTAATTTCTCTTATATTTTTATTTAATATCTATAAACAATCTAAAACGAATTAAACAAGAGTTAAGACAGTTGAGTCTTTGGGACAATTCCAAATTTAAACTTACCTCTCATAAAAGGGAAAATACGTAATTAGATAATTGAAAATTAAATTTTGGGTTAAGTATATATAAGATGATTCAAAATTGAGTGCAAAAATTTCAAGGGCGTATTTACCATCCAAAAATAAGATTTTTTTTTCATATAAACATATGTCCTAACTTGCTTCGTTTTCTAGATACAGAGTGTAAAAGTTTTTTATCAATTATTTAAAATCCTTTCAACCGATTTAAATAAAATTTGGTAGGCTTATTTATCGTCATCCTTTGGTGGAAATAAAATAAATTTATTATTTCCAGTGGCGTTTCAGGGGGCTACATACTAGATACTTATAGGTAAAATTATGGTACGCCACCGCTTTTTTGACACATATTTTTTTTTTTAGATTGAGCGGTCAATATGTAACTTTCTTGCCTCTTGAGACTTACCCGTATCTAGCTTGGTTTTCGAATATTGAGATTTATTTAATTAATTTCTTTTCAAAATTTAACATAGCTTAAGTAACCGATACATACAAAAGCAGATTTTCATAACAAACAAAAATTTTAGTTAAAAACTTTTATACTCTATATCTAAAAAACGAAACAAGTTAGGACATACGTTTTAATGAAAAAAATTTCTTAGTTTTGGCTGGTAAATACGCCCTTGAAATCTTTGCACTCAATTTTTAATCACCCTGTATATATGAGTATTTTTAGCAAACCCTGGTTTTCCATAATATTGCACATACATATTTTTAAATTGTGCCAAAAAATACATAGTCAATTTCTAATGAAACTAGAAGCGTCATTTAATTTAATTAGGTATCAAAATACAGCCACATCTTGATGCCAAAAATCCCTATCATTCCTGCGATTGCTCCTTCCTTTTAGACTTAATTATTGTCATATATAGCTTCTAAGCTTCAACGAAATTCAGGTACTATTTTTTTATCGAACAGTCCACAATTATTAATGTGTTAATAAAATTTTAATAAAATAAGTCATAAGTAATTACTTATTGTATAGTATTTTTTCTGGTAAGTAATTAACGCCTTATTATTATTACACATTTCCAAGAACCCCAAAACAATGACTCTTAATTACCACATTCGTTAAAATCGAAATGGTGTAAACCCGTAAAAGATCATCAAGGCAAAAGCAAATAAGCCGGATGTCACCTTTAAAGTTGTCCGTCTTCTTACATATTATTGTATCGGCACATCACAGGGCCGGTACGCGTTAAACTCTTACGAAAATATTTGGTCGAAACCTTTTCACCATCAAATATTGACTTATTACGACGACCCATTGTAAGAAGATTTACGGGGTTTTCGTAAAACGTTAGCGGTACAATTTAAAAGAGTTCCTCCCCTTCTCACTGATTAAAATTCCCCGGCGAAACTATCTCGATCGTAATTAGATCAATTTAATTAGAGTGACAGGCAGCTAATATGGCGTGCCTCCCTTTATAAATTGAAGTTTCGTGTTTACATCGACTACATAATGATACCGAACCGTTTTAAACTGCCATCAGTCGCTTATCAAAACTTTTAATCTCTTTACTAAGTGCCTAACTTCGCATATACGGGGATGGCGGAGGAGTTTTATTAGGGCGATTTAACCTTAAAATATTGATTTTTTTGGCGCTTCTTTATAGATTAAACATTACTCTCATTCCATTAAACGCATTTTATAAACGTCCTTATAAAGTATAAAAAATACCACAAAACCTAAACGTTTAATTTTTATTAAATAATATTTTTATATTAGTAACATATAATAAAACATAAACATAATATAAATGTATATCATCCGGTCATTTTATTCAATATTTATCGTTGAAGTTCAACCAAAAATGTACACCTGGTGTAAACCAAAAATAAACGTTTATTTAACCATCGTGTGTTGTTTCGTGTGTGGATCATGATTTCGCAACTGTTACAGGTCTAAAACATTTGGAAAGACAATTTGAACAGACCGAAAAACAATAAAAACCTGAATAAAAGAAGACTTATGTGTGTCGCAGATCCGGCGTTCAAAGAACAACGCCGAAAACGGAATATCTGAGACCAACGAACCGCGCATCCTGTGCGATTATTGTTGCACCGGCTCGTAATTCATGTGCCATTGCCGAGACAAGGAAATTTTCGGTCGGACACTAGAGTTTCTAGAAATAAATAATAAAAATAATACAACTGCTATAAATAGCGCTCGATACCTGAATAAAATTTATTATGCGAAGTATTTTCGCGAGATCTGACAGAGTCATTGCGAAAAGCGATATTCAATTTAATAACCTAAACGGTGTGGTGGGAATATATCTATTTTCTACTAATCATTTTATCAATAAGCTTACAGGTCAGAAGATCATTCTGGCCATATATAGTTCGAAGAAATGGCACAATAAGAATACTTATCGAGTAGTACAAGCAAAAGGAACAAAAGAAAGTACTTTAAGAGGCTTGATTTGACCTTTAAAACAAACAATTTCCCTCCAAACTATGGCAAAACACCTTCTGGGTATATAAACCAATCTGAGTCCCATGAATCCTTGACGATCGTGATGAAATTAAATCTGTTGACTGTAAAATTCACAAATACCTAAGAAAAGTGCAAATTCATAATCATCCAGAATGTTCCTGAGAGGTGAGATGCGGTAGAAAGTGAAAAAGTGGGCTTTTTACCACCTTTTGGGCATATAAACTAATCTGAGTCTCATGATTTCTTGACGATGGTTATAAAATTGTATTTTATGTCTGTAGAGTTCACAAATACGTAAGAAAACTACAAATTCATAATGATCCAGACTGTTTCTAAGAGATGAGATGCGGTAGAAAGTAAAAAGTGGACTTTTTACCCCCTTTCAGGCGTATAAACAGATCTGAGTTCCATAAATCCTTGACGATCGTTATGAAATTATATCTGCCATCTCTAAAATTTACAAATACGTAAGAAAAGTACAATTTGATTATGATCCAGACTGTTTCTGAGAGGTGAGATGCGGTAGAAAGTGTAAAAGTGGACTTTTTAACCCCTTTTGGGCGTATAAGCGGATCTGAGTCCCATGAATCATTGACGATCACTATAAAATTATTTCTCCCATCTGTAAATTTCTTAAATACGTTAAAAAAGTACAATTTCATAATGATCCAGAATGTTTCTGAGAGGTGAGATGCGGTAGAAAGTGTAAAAGTGGACTTTTTACCCCCTTTTGGGCGTATAAACGGATCTGAGTCCCATGAATCATTGACGATCGCTATGAAATTATTTCTCCCGTCTGTAAGGTTCTTAAATACGTTAGAAAAGTATAATTTCATAATGATCCAGAATGTTTCTGAGAGGTGAGATGCGGTAGAAAGTGAAAAAGTGGACTTTTTACCCCTTTTTAAGCATATAAACGGATCTGAGTCCCATGAATGATTGACGATCACTATGAAATTATTTCTCCCATCTGTAAATTTCTTAAATACGTTAAAAAAGTACAATTTCATAATGATCCAGAATGTTTCTGAGAGGTGAGATGCAGAAGAAAGTGAAAAAGTGGACTTTTTACCCTCTTTTAGGCATAAAAACCAATTTAAGTCCCATGAATCCTTGACAATCGTTACGAAATTGCAACTGTCTGAAATTTTGAAAAAAAATACTTTTTACCACTACAAGTACTAAGGCAAGGGTACTACTAAAACCATTAATATTAAAAACTCCAAAATCTTTAAATCTAATTGACCTATTCTCATGAAATAAAAAGCGTAATATTCTAAAGAATATTCCCTACAAATGTCCCTTAAAGTCCAAACTCGTCAAATTAAAAATTTCGGAAATATTGGACTTCTATAGTCAAGTCCAAGGTGTGTTCTTCCAGCCGACCTCCGCCTTTAAACCTCAAAACTTTTAAGTCTAATTGAATTTTTCTGATGAAACAAAAAGGCTTTATAACTTAATTAAGTCAATAATTAAATTAAATAAAACAGTCTTTTATTCCTGTAGAAGATATTTTAACATTATATTCAGACAGTTGCAGATAAAGCTTCCGGTTTTGTGCTTGGAAAAACTAAACCATATTGGGAATTGTTTGATTTAGTAAAGGTTCTTCAAAGCCAATTGAGAATTATTTAAAAAGCAGATCGTATATTTTCAAATAGAAGCACCTCTTAACCAACACTACGTTGTTTCTTAATAAACCGATTAATGCCGATAAGTGAGCCTTCAAAAAGACCGATATCGACAATGCAGAGGGTCCATTTTTAGCACCTCTAAACACCCCCAAAAAACGCATCAGATATGCGATTTTAAAAGGCCGTTTAGAGGCAAACAAACATGATGATGGGACGCTCCACAAATATTTGTTATACCGTTCGGAATTATTTTAAATAGGTGCCATAAGGCCGAGATAGGGATCTCGAAGGCATAAGTAAAACGCAGGTACTTCGTCTTTTTTTCTTCTTATTCTTCTTCTTCTTCTTCGTCTTCTGCGAGACAAGGCGCATATGAAAAAGCGGCTTTGGGTTACCTGGAAAGGAATGTCACCTCAAAATATATGACGGCTCTTAGATCGTTATCTGGGGATTCTTTGAATTGGTAATTTTTGTTTTTTTTTTCGGATCGGGTTTGAATACGTTCATTAACCTGCACCGTTTGATTTCCACTGAATCCCTATTTGAACGAAAAACTATTTCGTTCGGTAATATTTTCATTACCTTAATTGATGTGTCGCAGGCCGTATGGCGGCGCTACTATAATATCTCATCGATAGTGATGCGAAGAGTCCGGATTAATCGTCCGTTCAATCCGAATATCAAATTAGTCCGAATCAATCCGGATATCTAAATCGTCCGGATACACGCCGCCCGTTCGACCGACAATGAAATAAAAGCTTGCACGAAGTGACACGAAGTTCCACGTTCCACCGGCTAAGAGAATCCGAATTAAATCGTCCGAACAAATAACCCGGCAATCGGCAATATAGTCGCGTCGCCTTGTCTAAACCTATTGCTTTATCTATCCTTATTGTACTCATTTAGAAACATAAGAGACATTATGAGAACGCTCAAACTTTTTAAGGGTCGCCTGACCTTCAGAAGTTTTTTTGTAAACAAAGCATTTTTGTAGGGATATTTTGCATCGTTTAAAATACACTTGATTTATTACATACATAATTAGCTATTTTAGTTTTAACATCATGTAAAAATGCGTAAAAACGAAATGTCTAATGGGTTGCATAATGCATACCTTATATTCGAAAAACAGCTATAAAAAACGTTTATCGGACGGTCGAGCATCGAGCCCGAAACATGGCATAATTTGCCGAACGGGCGAGACATCGAGCGGATGAATTAATCCGGATGAAAAAACCGAATTTTCAATTCATCCGAATCAATGCTGTCCGGACATTGAATTAATCCGGATTTTTACAACACTATCGAGCGCATATACACGCACACAGAAAGACCGAAATTGGATCAAAGTGGGGAATCAAAGAGGTGGGGACCGAGCGGGGGTTTAAATATTTAATTAAATTTTTAATTAAGTTATTCGAATGCCGTTTTTGAAAGGGATCTGCGCGGGGACATATTAACCGCGTCCAATATGTATGTGATGGGGCGAATTAAATTAAAATTGCCGATTGATTTTTTTAGGGATCGCTAGGGGATTTGAATAGATGCCAACTGGGGATGTTCGTATCGGTATTTTAAATATTATCCATTTTCGAAATTATAAAATAGCTCCCCAAAATTTTCCTTTAGTTTGAAATTTATTTGAGCGCTCTGACTGAATAACATGCAACTTTCTGGCATATTATAACAGTCACTTGTAAGGAAAGCAATTTTGTATAATTGAATCTCGAAATAATTAGCGATATTTAGGGTAAAATGGGAAAATTTTATGTGGAGGATCTCGAGTGGAAGATGCACCCTTAAAAGCCATTGTTGCCCGCTAAACTGCAAATTATTCGCTCAAAAACTAACCTAAGAGTAATTTAAGCCGGCATGCATGCGCGTTTAATATAACTTGTTTCAAATTTAATCCAGTTTAATGGCCGTATAGGAGGAGCGCTGTTTCTTTTGTTGTTCTCCTTAACATAAGGGCCTTTTCGGTAATTATTGTCGTCTGAGAATTTAAGGAAATCTATTAATTAATTAAAGAGCGTGTGTGTTTTTTTTTTTAACTTAATAAACGGCGAAATAACACTTATTTCTCACACCGTAACGAGGGCCATTAAAATCGTATGCGTAATCATTAGGCTTTCAAGGAGCGTATTCAATTACAGATGTTTATTGCTCCGATAAAATAATGAACGGCCTGCTTGAAAGATTTTAATTTTCTTCTCTTTCATTTTTCAGGTAATTGGAATCACGCGAATTGGGTTTTCGCGTGATGCTCGGTTTTAAAATTGATGGGTTTTTAAAAGTTACAGTGGGTCAACTTTTTAACGTATATCTACATAATATGATAAATAAACTTAAATTCATTATTATTAAGAATATGGGTAGAACAAAAACACAAATTATAATAACTATTCCTTTATTTTTATTACTTAAGCAGCGAATGAAGCAAAAGTCGAAAAATAAATGAATCTTAAATATATCCCTTTTAATACAGACTAATACGGACCTAATGAATCGGTCTTTGTATTAGTAAAAACACTACGTCAGTTATTATACAAACGCATTTATATTACAGTTGCTTTCTGTTTTCATAAAGAAAGATGACGATGTGGATATTGGCTTAAACTAAATATAAACATCATAAACCTCTCCAATAATAGAAATATATTGAGTCATATTTGTTGACTATTAAATACATCTATTTCAATAATTATCATCAGTGATTTTCAATAAAAACCATTTAAATCAAAACTTAGGTTTCCAGGACGTCTTCTTAATTGGCTGTGACACCGTCTATAGATTACAACAAGTCAGACCACTCGAGCGGCCCTGAAATCGATTGCCCCACCCCCCGTTCCTCACCTCGCCATGCATCGGCTGGGTAGAACCCAGGTTTAGTTTTCGCAAGTACGTTAACTTGTGTGCATCCGTTTCGCGAGAGAGTTTTTGCTTGTAGCGTTTTAGACAATAATTTGATTACATACTACTTGTATAAATATAATTACCCAATAATAAAGTAGTATGTATTTCATCCCTATATGTTAAATATTTTGTTCTGTATTTTGTGTTTTACATAAAAGCATTACAATCTTAAAAAATAGTTTATTATTTATTTTCTCCCCCTAATGTTACTGGAATAGTTTTAGCCGATTTTACAACCTATTATCCCAAACCAACACACCCCACTTCTTTTTGTCGGCCACCAATGTCGGCGTTTAAGACCCGGTAAATTTTGATATTTTAACATATTTTATATAAACTCCTGGACAAAATTATCGCACCACTTGATTTTTAGAGATTTTTTTTTAATAAAGATAAAAAAACAAGCAAACTTATAAGCATTGTTAACTATGCATTATTAATTAACAAAAACAATTATATTCTATTTAACAAAACGAGATTTAAGTAACTAAATTCAATACAAGGAAAAGCATCGATTTTCACTAACTTCAATTTTGATACAAAAATAAAACAATAGACCCATAATGAATTCTTAATAACGTGTATTGCCACCTCTAGCTGCAATGACCGCTTGAAGTCTTCGCAGCATTCCTCGTATCAATTTATGAAAACTTTCCTGCGGATGTATTCTCACTCCTCACGAGCAGCATGTTCCATGATAAAGCATAAACATAGTTTTTGTCCAGTTCTGCTTTTTATACGAGAAAAGATATTATAACTGTTTTAATTGATATTAATTTTTATTTAAATTTTCATGACATAATAATTAGTGGTGCGATAATTTTGTCCAGGAGTTTATTTAAAACCATTTTTTACTTTTTCATGTCATTTATTGGAAAAACAATAATAATCCCATCTTAAGCAGTTAAAAAACAATGGTTTTAATTTTCCAATGCAGCTAAGAAAAATTTGAAATTAATCGTTGGGTAGTTGATATATTTTTGGACTATTTTAATTCAGGTCATATTTCAGTACCAAATTTCCAAGCGAAAAAAACATCAGTCGAGAAACAAGAGGATAGTTTTAAATAATAATATTAAAAAAATATATTTGTTTTATTTTTTACTTTTTGTCCAAGAAAAGTTTTTGTCAAAAATTGCCTTGACTGTCTGAAAGAAATGGAAAGAAACGCTATGTTGTGTAATTTTTTAACTTTAAAAAAATTGTTTGGACTGCCTAAAATTATGATTATAAACTACTTCATAAACTAATGCTTGCAATAACTTAAATTGCTTGCAATAATTAAGAAATGACTTTTTAACTATCTAAAGTAAAAACCAACAAAAATTCAGGCAGGAATAATTTCTTACTTTTTCCAAGCAATTGCATTAATTTTATCTAAGAAAAAAAGTGATTTTTATAAATTGACCAGACTGCTTGAAAGAAATAAAAATTTCACCAAAAATTTACTTTAAACTGCCTGAAGACTGTTTTTCCTATGTGACTTTTTTAAAATCGAATTTGCAAGAAAACTGACTTCAAGTGCCTAAAATAAAAACAAATCAGGTAAGTCAAAGTAATTTTTCATTTTTTCTAGGCAATTGCAGTGGTTTTTTCCATGAGAAAAATTATTTAAAAAGTTACCTTGGCTACCTGAAAAACTAAAAAATTAGTGCCTGGAAGAAAAATTACACTGAACTAAAAATTACGTTTCTTTACTTCTGACCGTAATTTTCAATAAAAAATAGCTTCTACTGCCTGAGATTAAATTTATTTTCTTTAAAGCCATTACACTCTGAACATGTTTTTTTTCCTTCCAAATTGCTCAGTTTCAAACTCAATTGTGCAAAAACAAACTTGAACCTCAATTGCCTGAAATAAATAAAAGTGGCACGTATTTCAAAGTCATTTCTTACTTTTTCCAGGCAATCGAAGCAGTTTTATCTTTAAAAAAAAAGAGATTTTCAAAAACTGCCTTGGTAGTCTAAAAGAAACAAGAAATTACACTAAATTGCCTGAAAATAGCTTCAAGTGCTTGGAAAAAAATAAAAATTATCACTCTTATGAGATCCTATATGAAAAAATTACTTTAAGTGCCTTTAAGAAGAAAAAAATTAAAAAAGACTGTTTTTTTCCCTCGAGATATATTTTTTTAAGTAAATTTTACATGAAAAAACTCACTTCAAATGCCTGGAATTAAAAAAAAGTTTCAGGTAGGTCAAAATATATTTTTTTTTCCAGGCAATTGCACCAATTATAACTGTTTTAACTGATATTTATTTTTATTTAAATTTTTTTGACAAAATAATTAGTGGTGCGATAATTTTGTCCAGGAGTTTATATTTACTAGGTATATCCACAAATGAATACAAAGTATATAATTTACAAAACTACTTATTTAGCGCTTATTATGATAATAGTTTGTTATTCTTTTGCGCTTTTGTATTTTTAAAACGACTTAATTTAAAAATTAAAATAACCCATGCCGTATTAAAATTATTTTATATTTTTTAGTGCGTTTAAATGTGTTTTTTAATTGTTTATTTATTTTAACTTTAGATTTATTTTTTGAATATTTATCTCTAAAATTTCAACAAATATTAAGCAAAAACTTGTATTTTTTAATAAGACTCCTAAAAATGTAGCAAATTTAAACAATTTAACAAGTAAGGTTTTTTCAAATTCACTTTTTATATATTATATTTGACTTAAAAGGCAGCCATTTTGAATCCGCCATATTAAATGCTTCCAATTTATTTAAAAGTTCAAATTCATTGAACTGATCAAAACTTCTAAATACACCAATTTTAGAAAAGGGAAACTCAAAAACATTTTAAAAACTGTCCTTGTTATCGAAAGCCAAGCACCTACAAAATTTGAAAACAATCTGACAAGCAGAAGTTATAGTTTAAATAGAATTCTTAGATTTGTTATATACATACATATAAACATTGCTACATAAAGGCAAAGAAGTGAAGCTAATATAAAAAATGTGTAAAAACGTTAATAATTAGGAAACACTGTCATATAAACACATTCTATTCCAGTCCTATAAAAAAAGTTCTTATTTTATGACTTAAAATATTTCTTATGAATACTCCTCGTATAAAAATAATCAGCGCGCCTCAGAATTTGCTTTCATCGATATTTACGATAAACCCTGGTTAACGCTCGTACGCGGCAAACAGCGGGATTCAAGGTCAATTTTGCTTTAACACGGGCGCTATAGGAAGTGGTCTGACTTGTAATCTATAGACGGTGGCTGTGACGTCAAAAGTTAGTTCGACCCGGCGTTTCTTTTTTGTGATTAAGAAGGGATTCGTTGATGTTTTTCTCAGATAGTATTGAATTATTTTAACTGCAATCATGACTCCTCTTGAAGCTGAGAATAACACGATTTTTTACTGTTTTTAACGTAAGAAGGGCTAAAAGGTCTGAATATATTCAAGCCCTTGACTAAAGGTTATGGCTGTCTTTGCATATGATAATTAAAATGTTTGAATAAAAGCTTAAGTATTGGTTAACTAACAAGTGACGTCACGCCCCGTTTTGCTCCGCAGAAAGCCTTTTGGCGCGAATTTTATGAATTGGAACTTTTAAATATAAGCTACTATTGAAAAATTAGGATAGGACAACTCTCTTGTTGCAGAAATTTAATTTAAAAATTACTTTTTTTTTTTGAAGACACCACCTTTTTAGACATTAATATGTTATTTAAATGAGAACTATTAACAAAGAATCCCCATAAATTACCGCTATACGACTCCGATGTGATTTATATGCTACGTTCAGCTGATCGTGGATTATTTTTAGTTCGTTTGGGAAACGGGCAACAGTCTTGAGCAATAAAATCCCATATTGCCTTCCAAGTTTATTTTTGTGTGCCAGTTTTATTTAGAATATTCCGATTCTATATCCAGGACGTTATCGTGCGTGGAAAAATCGTATTTGTTTTTCGGTTGTTTTTCGGAACAAAAAAATTATGATTTTTTTTAAAATATATTTTTTTATCGACTTTTTCGATAAATTCATAAAATGCCCAAAATCTTGTAAATACTTTGCAAAATAATTGAAATTTGCTTTCATGTCAATTTTTTTTATATTTTTGGCAGTATAAGGGACAAATATAAAAAAATAAAAAAATAAAACAAAGAAGACTATATTAAATAAAATCTAAAAACTAAATAATAATAAAAGAAAGAAAAATATAGGAAAAGATATGTAAATATTATAAAATAAAATATGTTTAGTGTTACGTGCTGTCAAAGTTCATGTATTTTTTCCTTGCAATCTTCTATATTTTATAATTGGTATATTTTATAATTCTTCTTTAATAACAGTTTTTGTGTGTAGCTATTATTATGCTAAATTAACGATATTATTATGTCTGTGAAAAATTAAGAGTTTTTGAAGATGTTTATAATTATTAAACTAGAAAATCGCACATATTTTATACTGACAGACAGATGTAACATAAATCAGTTGCTCAACTCTGTCCTGTGAAAATTTAACACAGTGCAAGAGGTCTTTGAGCATTTATTTTAGATAAGTTGTAAGTTTTGTCTAGTTTTAATATGTGATTGTATGTGTTTTATTTTATCTCTTCATTATATGCCTTACGTTAATTTTATTCAAACAGTTCTAATCAATTTTTTACTTTTTTTATTAGTATAGGCTTAGTTTTAGTTGTTTGTGTTCTCCCTTGCAAGCAATTTATAACTTTTGGTTTTATTATTATATTCAAGTGGTATTTCTACTTTTATAATATTTGTGTATCTTTTTTGTAGCATTGATGCTAAATAAATACTCATTATTATAATTATTATAATTATATTTATCTTGGTCATATTTTTTTTTCGTGATTTTTTTCACATTTAGTTTTATTCACTAACTTATTAAAAACGAAATATTTTTTGTAATTTTTTTTTATTTCTTTCAGGCAGTTAATTTTTTTTTGATATAGTTAAATTATTATTTTTTTCTATATATTCCGTTAATTATTTTTAAATATTTTTATTTTTTTTTGTTTGAAAGAAAATGAGAAATTTAAAATAACTAATGCAAAATTTATAATTTTGTTAATAAATTGTAATATAGAAAAGTACATTTTTTTTAGTTGCTTATCTGTATAGCGTAGATTTAAAAATTGAATAGTAACAGAAAAAATAAATAAATAAAAAATGAAGGCAATTTAAAAAAAAATTTTTTAAACAAATTTCTTTAACAATCTTTTAAAAAATGAGCTAAATAATAATTTGAAAATACTAAATAAAAATTAAAAGAAAACTACGAATAGACTTTCTTTCCTTTTTTTTCTGGTGGTTTACTAGACTTTCAACAATGATTATTTTTATAATTTATTTCCTAATTAATCTTTAATGTTAATTTTCTTTTTATTTTTTACTTCAGAGTTTGAAAAATATTTAATTTAAGATATTTATAACTTATAAATTAAAAATATTAAATAATGAATTAATATTGAAGCTTTTTTTTACTTGATGGAAAAGATCAAGTAAAATAAATGAAAAGAACAGTGACGTCAATAACTACCTGGAATGAAAACAAAAATTCGTCCAGGCAATTGAAGCCATTTTCATTTAATTGAAAAGATCAGAAAAGTGACATTATCAACTGCCTGGAATAATAAAAAAAATCGTTTAGGTAGTTGAAGCCATTTTTTACTTTATTGAAAAGATGAGAAGAGTGACGTAATCAACTGCCTGGAATAATAAAAATATCTTTTAGACAGTTAAAACCATTTTTTACTTAAATGAGAAAATCAGAAGAGTGACGATCATCAACTGCCTGGAATAAGAACAAAATTCGTCCAGGCAGTTGAAGCTATTTTTACTTGATTGAGAAGAGTGACGATCATCAACTGCCTGGAATAAGAAAAAAATTCTTCCAGGCATTTCAAGTCATTTTTGACTTGAATTAGAAGATCAGAAGAGTGACGTCATCAACTGCCTGGAATAAGAACAAAATTCGTCCAGGCAGTTAATGTCATTTTTAACATGATTGAAAAGATCAGAAGAGTGACGTGATTAACTGCCTGGATTAATAAAAAAAATTCGTCCAGGCACTTGAAGTCATTTTTAACTTGATTGAGAAGATCAGAAGAGTAACGTCATCAACTGCCTGGAATAAGAAAAAACATAGTCCAGGTAATTGAAGCCATTTTCATTTAATTGAAAAGATCAGAAGAGTGACATTATTAATTGCCTGGAATAAAAAAAAAATCGTCCAGAAGTCATTTTTGACTTAATCGAGAAGATCAGAAGAGTGACGTTATCAACTGCCTAGAATAAGAAAAATTCGTCCAGGCAATTGAAGCTATTTTTGACTTGATTGAAAAGATCAGAAGAGTGACGTCATCAATTGCCTGGAATAATACAAATATCTTTTAGGCAGTTGAAACCATTTTTAACTTAAATGAGAAAATTAGAAGGGTGACGTCATCAACTGCCTGGAATAAAAAAAAAATCGTCCAAGCAATTGAAGCCATTTTTGATTTGATTAAGAAGATCGAAAGAGTGTTTGAGTGTTTGTGAATTTTGTTAATATTCCTGCATCAACTGCCTGGAATATTAACAAAATTTGTCCAGGCAGTTGAAGCTATTTTTGACTTGAATAAGAAGATCAGTAGAGTGACATCATCAACTGCTTAGAATATGAAAAAAATCGTCCAGGCAATTGAAGCTATTTTTGACTTGATTGGGAAGATCAGAAGAGCAACGTTATCAACTGCCTGGAATAAGAAAAAAATTTGTCCAGACAGTTGAAGCCTTTTTTTGACTTGAATGAGAGGATCAGAAGAGTGACGTCATTAACTGCCTGGAATAAGAAAAAAATTCATATTGTATCCCAGTTTAATTTATGAAATATCCAGATAATTATCTGGTCGAGTCACCAAGAGCAATCACATCGGCACAATATGTATGCAAATCGCTCAACACGATTTTATTTTATTTTATAAAAATTAAAACAAAAAAAATTATTTCGTTTTTAATTTAATTATTTTTCTATGTCGCGTTACTAACGATACGGACGGATCGATCGCTGCGACATGAATATAAAAATTAATATTGGGCCGTTCTATAGTCGTTGAAATTTTTATTAACGATATTTTTTAATTGGTTTATGTAGGGATTGGATTGGGGGAGGGTCCTCGGTTCAATAGAAAACGTAAAATTGATTATACCGGAATTAATTGTTTCGGGAACATAAAATTTTAATTATGGTTTAATTAGCTGTATTAAAATCTCGATTTATATACTGAATAAAAATGTTAATTTTAGTAATTTTTATGATCGAATATTTAAATTTATTCGATCTAGTCAAGGAATTTTATATGAGCTTTAATCTCGAATAAAAAAATAATTAACACTTTTATAAGTGTATATACAGATTTAAAAACATGTAAAATCATCAAATTCTTATTTTCCACAAATGAAATCCTTTAATGGACCCGAAAAAGAATAATCAAAGTCGAAAAACTAAAGGGAAAATAAGGGCAGTACGAGCAAATTCGTTAAAACTTTTAGCGTCAAATTGAGTGAATTGGGACGACAACTGAAAATAGCCGATGCATTAGGGTGCCGGACAAACTGCACCACGCACGCTCCCATTTATATTTATTGTTTTAATTATATCTTAATAAAACGCAAACAAGAGCAGCTCAAAATGTGAACTAAATATCTCATAAAACAATAAACTTATATTAATACAGCGAGATTTCGTTACCCCTCCCTAAAACAAGAATTTAATTAAATTCCCGGATTAATTCTCAAATAAGACATGTAAGGCAAAGGGGTTAATCTGAGAAATCAATAAACCGAAATTAGTAACAACGTTCATAAAAGCAACTATGCTGGTAGAATATTAAATTACTAAATAGGCTAAAAAATTAATTTTTCAGGTACTGGAAAAGAAAATTGCTAAATTGCAAGAAAATTAAAAAAAATTATTAACTGTAGTGAGGCAAAAATAGCCTAGATATTTTATAGGCAGTCGAAATATTAGTTCCAAAAAAATTTACTTCTTTAGCTGAGTATTCATGTATGTACGTTTGAGAAGAATTAAGGTATAATTTTTAATGCATCTTAAGGGAATATGTAAGATGTGCCAGATTTAAGTTCTGGATAAAAATTGTTCAGATAATAGCTATCAGGAAGGACGTTTAAGGTCAGTTAAAGGCTTGGTAGAATTACGCCAGATTTTTGAAAAAAAATGTGTTTTTATTATGACTTTCGCAAATTGTAAAGTTACATTCCGAATTTAGACGTTATTGTTTTGTCTTTGTAATTTACAACTCTTCATTGCACGGTTAATATCTGACCGTAAAGATATCATGCGAAATGTCCAAATGCCATATATAATTAGTCAGCTTAGTACCAAAAAAAAAACGTCACTAACAAGTTGTCCATGAGGGCTTTTTTCGTTTATTTGCAAGTATATACTTATTTGTTATGAATTATAAAGTTTTGGCAAATAAACGTACTGTTATTATATTACTATTATTAAGAGAAAATATAAAAAATTCTTCATTGAAAAATATAATTTAACATTTTGACAGGATTTAATTTCTTATTAATTTTAAAATACCAACAAGACCCATCTACAAAGCAGGAAATACACAAATTTAAAATAAAAAATCAAGTAAATACAAAGAGTTTCTTAAAAGCTAACTAATAATAGTTGAAACAAAATTAATCACCGCTTGACCTTACGTATGATCGTCTTGAATCGAAATGAACTCTTTTTGAATTACATTGTAATCGAAGTTTATGAAGTTAACTTATTAGTGACAGTCATAATATTACATTTAGCTGTAAACCATTTTGAAGTTATCAATTGCTATTCAAATTAATATTCTCTGGAAGCTTCATGCAATTACCAATTTTTTTAATCTCTGTATATAATTTAATACCGTCTGCATAAAGTAAAAAATCGTAGTCAAATTTATCGCCAATATCATTAATAAAATAAAAATAAGACGATTATGGCCCAAGATGATTTAGTTTGTCCAAAAGTTCTTTTTTCTTTGCTTTTGATCAAAAGATTTTGGAAAGTCAAGGTAGATGACATCAACTTGGATATCTATGGCCTCGGCGTATTCCTTTGAATTATTATCATAAGATTTATGGTTGTAGATCTTCCTTTAAAAAAAACATGTTAACGAAATAGTAATATTTTTGGTTAGAGGAAAAAGTTGATCATGAATTAGAAATTCAAAAACTCAGAAATAACAAATAATAGATACAGGCCTATAATTAATTAAATTAGATCTATCGCCTTTTTTAAATACAGGGCTTACTTTAGAGACTTTCCATGAAGCAGGGAGAAAACTGTTAAACAAAATCATTAAAGGCTTAACGTTTTTCATAAATTTTACGTAACCATAGTATTAGCACCCATGAATTATTAATAGTAAGACATAGAACTAAAAAAAAATCATTTCACCGCCAATTAATACTTTTTGGCGCCCAACACATTAAAAAAATGCATCAATCTGTATCCAGCAAACTCTCGTCGTTATAAGTAAAACAAAACCATTAAAGGTTGATGAAAATGTAACTTCAATCTTTAATAATAAATGCAGAACTGAGATCCAGTTGTAAGTGTTGTGGGTTGCAATTTATTTAATACTGTATCTCGCTTTCAAAAAACTATAATTTGCTTATGTTAGGAGTATTATGTACAAGTTCATTGCTATAGATATTAAAATTCTGTGCTAAAAAAGATCTTAAAAAGTAGTCTGCAAAAGAATGTAATATTTCAGTAGTATTACAAATTGACGTTCTCTTAACAACATTCCAAAATTTATCGAGGTTATTTACAACATCATCTTCTTTTGAAATGTTTGAAATTACAATCCTTCTCAGTAAAGGTTCAATTGCAAAGGTTCTTATTTGCCTGGATCGCCTATAAAGTAGGTCACATAATTAGTTTCAATTGCCTGGAATAATTTTCGTCTTTAACCGAAAACAAATAAAGGCAGCAATCTCAAATAGCCAAAGAATTAAGGGAAATTAATTAATTTTATTCAAAATTTCAGAATATTCCAAAAACTTCTTTAACTGCTTAGAAGATTTTTTTTTATGTCTTTTTTTCTTCTTTTTTCAGCAACCCTTCACAGTCCACTCCTGGACATAGATCTCCCCTATATTCTTCCATGTTTCTTTGTTCTGTGCCAGTTGGTGCCATCTGTTGCCCACTTTGTTTTTGACATCATCGAGCCAGCGTAACTGTGCTGATGCTGCGTTTATGTATGCGAGGTCTCCATTGAACGATGTGTCTTGACCATCTCAAGTCGTTCTGTCGGGCGACGTGTCCTACCCAGCTCCATTTCAGGTGGGCTATGCATGTTATGACGACTTCAACTTTAGTTCTTTGTCTAATACTCTCATTTGTAATATGATCTCTCAGGCTTATTCTCTCTTTTTGGGTGGTCCTAAGCTTGTTAGCTGATTTGACAGTGAGTGTCATGGTTTCCATTCCGTAAGTCATCACGGGCAGTAAGCAGGCACTGAAGACCTTTCTCCCTTTTGATTAGCTTATTTCGTTCACTCTTCACGTTTATTTCTATTTTAGCTCTTACCAATCTGTGATCGCTACCAGTATCAAAGCGATTTAGGGCCGAAACGTCTTTTATAGTAAGCTTTTTATTGGTTAGTACGTAGTCGATCTCGTTTTTCGTATTTCAGTTCGGGCTTCTCCATGTCCAACATCTCTTTACTATACTTTACTCTACATACTTTTTTTTTGGAGATAATTGATTTTTAATGTCAAATTAGTAAAAATCTTTAGAATGTAGATATGTTGTATATATTCAATTGCTTCTTCCAGGCTTTCCTTTCAAGGGTTTTTTTTATAAATAATTTGCATTCTTAATACAACGGTCACCCACTTACAGGAAATACAACAGTGTAGTTAGATTTAAAAAATCAACAAAAAAAATTAGAATTATCAGTTCTGATACTTTAATTCAGAACATTTTAGACCAAGAAAAAATAAATAAATCAAAGAGAAAATAATATACACATTAAATATGTCCAATAAGCAGAGGTCCCTGTCTAGATATATACAATCCTGATCCTTTGAATACTAAATCTTTAATAAATCTCCTTTGTATAGGCTCTAAAGCATTAGTGTAAACTTGGGGATGTCAAATAATTACAGGAGATTCAAACTTTGATTTAATACACGAATTAAATAAAATATCTGCATTTTTTTTGCTTTTGAAATGCTTTGCTGTTTCTTATAATAAATCCCGATGATTTTAATGCAAAGTGTTGTTTTTAAATTGTGCTCATGAATCAAATTAAATGATTCGTTAAAGTTAACGCCCAAATATTTAACAATTCTAAATCTGCCAAGTTTCTGTCTGAATTTATGTCGTACCGGTGATTTATAATTAATTTTTTAATGGATTTTGATATATTTAAGTTAAGCTTATAATTATCACACTATTCATCTAGAATGTATGTATTATGAGCATCAGCAAATAGGAGATTGGGATTTTTTGAAACATTCCGCAAGGTCATTTATTAACAGTAAAAAAAGTAAATTTGAACCTTGTAGAACTCCTGACATTACAAGACAGGATTTCTGATGATTTAAAACCTTTGACTTCAATAATATGGATAGATGTCTACTTGATCCCGATCATAAAGGAACAAAGAAATCAACTGAAATAAGCAGCTTAAATTAGTAACGCATGATTTTCTTTTTAAAAAACCGTGTTGGTCCATAGATAGATATAAACGATTAATCATATTGTAACGAAATTCAGGAACACTCTTCTATTGGCAACGTTAAAAACTCAAGAAACGTGTCCCTTTTAAAGGCCAATGGAACAATTTAGAAATGTTTAGAATTCCCTTGTTGTTTCTTTGATTGTTCTTACCGAAAAATTTTAAGAGAATACTAACAGTCAAAGTAAGCAAGTATACAAATTCTAGAAAATTTAAAATACACGAATTTACAATATTATAGCCTAAGCAACCTAAATTGAGGCAGTTTGTAAGCATTGTAGTAATACAATTGTTATAAATTGTAAGCATGTAGCTAAATGCCTGGATTACCTGAAAGATAGTCACAATTTCAACTACCTGGAATAATTGTTTTTTTTTTACTAAAAAGAAACTGAAGAGAAAGGAGTTTGGAGAAAAACTGGAGAACAGCAGGTTAATTTCCTACTTGTCCAAGGTGGTTCATGAACCATTTACTCAACATTTTTCTCTTTAACTGAGAGATAATAAAGCGAATGTTTCTACTCATATTTTTTTTTTTTAATTAAAATTTTCTTCTACAGTCTCTAAATAATGAGAGAAAGAGCTGACACAATCAGAAAACTAGCTTCAAATGCCTGGAATAACTTTCTTCCTTAAACCAAAGCAAATAAAGGCAATTTGTCTTGAAGATTTGAGGAAGAATAATTATATTAAAGAAAAAATGTCAATACTTTCCAGACCGTTAAGGAATGAGCTTCAACTGCCTTCTTTTACTCAACAATTTAATTAACCCCCGAGATGAATATACTCAAATAAGACATAGAGGAAAGAGAAAAGGGTTAATCCGAGAAATCAATAAAACCGAAATAGGTAACATCGTTCACGAGAGCAACTAAGACTTAATTAAACCGCGTAACTATCTGACGCTCTGTTTTTCAGTTTAATTAACGCTAATTAAACTATAACATCTCTCGAATTTAATCAATAAGTCGTATTATACCAAGGGGGACACTCCCACCACCCAGAACTTTTTTTTTGTTTATTTATTTATAATTCCGCACATTATACGATCGTTAAAACCATATATAGTTTCCCTATACAAAGAAGAAATACGACGCCATCTCTCTCCTCGACCAATTCTCGTGTAATTGCTGCATGAATATGTATGGCAACATTATCCCACATTGATTTATTTTGCCGGCAATTTTCCCCCAAATTGCTGAGATTCATTTTCCGAACGGTGGGGTGGGACGGAGAGAGGGTGGATCGCTGGAACGCTATCGATTCTCTATTTAACATACTACTACTGTACTCGTTTTTGGGAGAATAAATTATATTTGGTCTAAAAGAATGTAATACAACCCTCGTTGCAGTTGGTTCTGGCTCGCTTTAATCAATTTTATATGGGAAGGTTTGCCAAGATTCTTACGATGTTTGGAGGGGACCGTCTGCATGAACGGGCAACTGTATTCTATATTTTAGTTATGCAAAAAAAATCTTATTAGCAGTAGATACAGTTCTAGGTGTGAAAAAACAGGTTTTAAATAAATTATTCATTAACCAACCTCCGGTCGCTAAAGGAATTAATGGGAAAAAATATAATTAAATTCTCGTTTCAGTGCTAAAGTCAAAATTTGGTTAATAATAATTACCAGTCTGCAAAATTACAGTTTTTAGTCGTTCTCCCATAATAAGGAGCCGAAACAATCAATTTTCGCTGCTGTAAACGAAATTATGTTCGAATAAAGACAAAATCAACGGACAAGTAAGGGATCTCCGGATGGCTTTCGTCGGGTATATGAAGAACTATAATTGGTTACGTGCCTCGAGAGTCAAACGATTACGTAATAATGAAAATAATTAGGTTGTAAACTGATTTTTTTGAAGACTTAACATCAATTCGCACAAAATTTAATTTAGTTTAGCTTTCATATTTGTCGAGAATTTTTCGTTTAAAAGGGATTTCTCAGGACCTATAATAGGCTCTATCTTCATAATTCTAACTGTTATTTACGGATGTACAGCGTGTCCCAAATTCGAGGGGGACCATTGGAATCTCGGAAACCATAAGAGTTACAGGGTCGGTTAAATGGAGGCAAAGTTGCGCAATTTGGAGCCCAATAAAATGACGTTAATTTTTTTTTTAAATTCCAGATACTTCCGGAGTTAATCGAAAAATACCGACTTTATTTAAAGAGACATGGGAAAAACTAAAAACAGTTTTTCATTGCGACTTTTTATGTCGTACAACGTGACGAAAAAAAAAATTAATCCGACGTTTCGTTTTTTTTTCGATCACCATCAACTTTATTTTTTCTTATGGGCGCCATAATAGATTTTCTCATTTTTAAAAAGTCTTTTTAATTGCCTTTAAAATGAGGTATTGCACTTGCATATCCGATTACTCCTTCTAGTACTTCCCATAAGAACTCCGTGAGTGCAAGAGAGAAAGATATATCAATAGGATTTCCAAATAAATTGATTTTATATAAAATGAAGCTATAAAATACTCTGAATTTGATATAGTTTTTTTTTTAAACCAATTCAATGAAAATGTATCCTAAGGTAAAAAACGATTTTGACAAATTTCGGTTTTTTTTTTATATCTCTGGAAGTATCCGGAATTTTGAAATTTTTTAAACGTCATTTTATTAAGCCCCAAATTGCGCAACTTTGCCTCCATTTAACCAACCCCGTAACTCTTTTGGTTTCACCTGTCCAGAGTGTGTTTGTTAAATGTTAATCATTATGGGAATTTTTTTGACGTTATAAAAATGGCCAAGAAAAAATGCTGAAGAAACTCACTGCCTAAAAAATACTTTTCTTGAGAAAACTCCATGCAAACTATATTTTTATTCCTATAGGAATATTGCCGAAATCCCTTGAGGGAACAATTTTTTCCAGTTAATCCAGGAATAATAAATATATTTTTTTCTTGACAAAAATAAGTGAAACTTTGGCGCCCAACATGTGCGTATCTCGAATGGACCATATTTTTCAAATATCCCAAGCAGTATGAGAAAAAATATTTAACTTTCAGTATTGAAATTATAGGCGATGAATCCTTTCTTACCATCTAACATCCTTATTTCCTTAAAAAGTTTACATAGTGAAGCCTACTATAGATTTAAGCACATTTTGGGCTTTTTGTTTCAGACCAAATCCAGTGACAAAAAATTCAATTTGACAGAAGTGGGTGGAACATTGGCGCCCAACATGTGAGTATCTCTAATGGATCATCTTCCACTAATATCCCAAACAGTATGAAGAAAGAATATTCAGTATTGAAATTATAGGCGATAAACCTCTCCCTTGGTGTTGGACATCTTAAGTACCAGCTCTATGAATTGTAAGAGAGGACTGAGAATTAATGTGGGATTTTCTTTAAATTAACATTTAAGTCACTGCAATCAACCATCGCCAAATTACGACTACACTTTGTATTTTTTTACTCACCAAAAATTGATTTTTTTCGAAATCAAACTAAGTGTACCAGCGTCTTATTTGGGTCACCGAGATTACGAAAACACCGGGTTATAACAGGATCCGAGCAGAACTAAGGAAATGAGAGCACTTTGAAAATCCTGAAAAAGTCGTTTTCGACGTCCGTTTTTGAGGTCAAAAATGGGCATCAAAAATGCCATATCTCGGCTATTAGAAGAGCTACGACCTTGCGGATAATCTCATTGGATTCAGAACGACGAAACTAAGACAAAACTGTTGGAATTTTTCTGATAGCTCCCATAGAAGCCGAGATATCGACCTTCAAAGTTTGGGTTTTTTCATTTTTCGGGTATACCCCCCCGTATCAAATTTTTTCACCAAAAATTGATTTTTTTCGAAATCAAACTAAGTATACCAGCGTTTTATTTGGGTCACCTAGATTACGAAAACACCGGGTTATAACAGGATCCGAGCAGAACTAAGGGAATGAGAGCACTTTGAAAATCCTGAAAAAGTCGTTTTCGACGTCCGTTTTTGAGGCCAAAAAAGGGCATCAAAAATGCCATATCTCGGCTGTTAGAAGAGCTATGACCTTGCGGATAATCTCGTTGGATTCAGAACGACGAAACTAAGACAAAACCGTTGGAATTTTCCCGATAGCTCCCATAGAAGCCGAGATATCGACCTTCAAAGTTTGGGTTTTTTCATTTTTCGGGTATACCCCCCCGTATCGAATTTTTTCACCAAAAATTGATTTTTTTCGAAATCAAACTAAGTATACCAGCGTCTTATTTGGGTCACCTAGATTACGAAAACACCGGGTTATAACAGGATTCGAGCAGAACTAAGGGAATGAGAGCACTTTGAAAATCCTGAAAAAGTCGTTTTCGACGTCCGTTTTTGAGGCCAAAAATGGGCATCAAAAATGCCATATCTCGGCTATCTTAAAAGCTACGACCTTGCGGATGGTCTCGTTGGATTCAGAACGACGAAACTAAGACAAAACCGTTGGAATTTTTGTGATAGCTCCCATAGAAGCCGAGATATCGACCTTCAAAGTTTGGGTTTTTTCATTTTTCGGGTATACCCCCCCGTATCGAATTTTTTCACCAAAAATTGATTTTTTTCGAAATCAAACTAAGTATACCAGCGTCTTATTTGGGTCACCTAGATTACGAAAACACCGGGTTATAACAGGATTCGAGCAGAACTAAGGGAATGAGAGCACTTTGAAAATCCTGAAAAAGTCGTTTTCGACGTCCGTTTTTGAGGCCAAAAATGGGCATCAAAAATGCCATATCTCGGCTATTAGAAGAGCTATGACCTTGCGGATAATCTCGTTGGATTCAGAACGACGAAACTAAGACAAAACCGTTGGAATTTTCCCGATAGCTCCCATAGAAGCCGAGATATCGACCTTCAAAGTTTGGGTTTTTTCATTTTTCGGGTATACCCCCCCGTATCGAATTTTTTCACCAAAAATTGATTTTTTTCGAAATCAAACTAAGTATACCAGCGTCTTATTTGGGTCACCTAGATTACGAAAACACCGGGTTATAACAGGATTCGAGCAGAACTAAGGGAATGAGAGCACTTTGAAAATCCTGAAAAAGTCGTTTTCGACGTCCGTTTTTGAGGCCAAAAATGGGCATCAAAAATGCCATATCTCGGCTATCTTAAAAGCTACGACCTTGCGGATGGTCTCGTTGGATTCAGAACGACGAAACTAAGACAAAACCGTTGGAATTTTTGTGATAGCTCCCATAGAAGCCGAGATATTGACCTTCAAAGTATGGGTTTTTTCATTTTTTGGGTATACCCCCCCCCTATCGAATAATTGATTTTTTCGAAATTAAACTAAGTATATCAGCGTTTTATTTGGGTCACCTAGATTACGAAAACACCGGGTTATAACAGGATCCGAGCAGAACTAAGGGAATGAGAGCACTTTGAAAATCCTGAAAATGTCGTTTTCGACGTCCGTTTTTGAGGCCAAAAATGGGCATCAAAAATGCCATATCTCGGCTATTAGAAGAGCTATGACCTTGCGGATAATCTCGTTGGATTCAGAATGACGAAACTAAGACAAAACCGTTGGAATTTTCCCGATAGCTCCCATAGAAGCCGAGATATCGACCTTCAAAGTTTGGGTTTTTTCATTTTTCGGGTATACCCCCCCGTATCGAATTTTTTCACCAAAAATTGATTTTTTCGAAATCAAACTAAGTATACCAGCGTCTTATTTGGGTCACCTAGATTACGAAAACACCGGGTTATAACCGGATCCAAGCAGAACTAAGGGAATGAGAGCACTTTGAAAATCCTGAAAAAGTCGTTTTGGACGTCCGTTTTTGAGGTCAAAAATGGGCATCAAAAATGCCATATCTCGGCTATTAGAAGAGCTACGGCCTTGCGGATAATCTCGTTGGATTCAGAACGACGAAGCTAAGACAAAACCGTTGGAATTTTTCTGATAGCTCCCATAGAAGCCGAGATATCGACCTTCAAAGTTTGGGTTTTTTCATTTTTCGGCTATACCGGCCGTATCGAATTTTTTCACCAAAAATTGATTTTTTCGAAATCAAACTAGGTATACCAGCGTCCTATTTGGGTCACCTAGATTACGAAAACACTGGGTTATAACAGGATCCGAGCAGAACTAAGGGAATGAGAGCACTTTGAAAATCCTGAAAAAGTCGTTTTCGACGTCCGTTTTTGAGGCCAAAAATGGGCATCAAAAATGCCATATCTCGGCTATCGTAAAAGCTACGACCTTGCGGATGGTCTCGTTGGATTTAGAATGACGAAACTAAGACAAAACCGTTCGAATTTTCCCGATAGCTCCCATAGAAGCCGAGATATCGACCTTCAAAGTTTGGGTTTTTTCATTTTTCGGGTATACCCCCCCGTATCGAATTTTTTCACCAAAAATTGATTTTTTTCGAAGTCAAACTAAGTATACCAGCGTATATATTATATATATATTATATTATATTTATACTTTCTTCCCTAGTTCATCTATAATTACCTAATCTTATGATGTATACATCGATAGACTAAACCATTTGACTTGTAATTCATATTATTTAATAACAATTCATGAGTACGAAAACTATAGGTTACCTAAGATGCTTGGGAAAAAAGATGTATTTTTAGTCCTACAGGAATATTCCTGGAATGCCTTGAGGGATACCAATTTTTTCCGGTTAATCCTGGAATAAAAATATATTCCTATCTAGACAAAAAATTCAATACGACATAAATGGGTGAAACTTTGGCGCCCAACATTTGAGTATATCTTGAATGGACCATATTTCACAAATATCCCAAGCAATATGAGAAAAAAATAGTCAATTTTCGATTTTGAAGCTATAGTTCCAGTTCTACGAATTGAAGGAGAGAACTTATAATGAATGTAGAAAATCTTTTAATAGGTTTATTCAAGTCACTCCAATCAACCATCGTCGACTTACTACTATACACTCTCTTCCCTAATTTACCTTTAATTACCTAATCCTATGCTGTTTACATCTATAGACTAAACATGCACACTAACCTAAATACCATTTTACTTTATTGGCTTATTTATAACAAAAACTTGAAAAAAGTCTATCTGTCCTGTAAGTCTCTGAATGTTCTAGCAGCAACAACAACAGATACAAATAATGTTGAATCAATGAATAAATGGTTCTTGCTGAAACATCACCATAATCACCGGATCTAGGCTCTTGCGATTTTTCTTTTAAATTTCCATTATTGAAAAGTTCCTTCAAAGGGCAGAATTTTGAGAGAAATTGACCAATAACCGCATCGAGGGTATTGGAAAAATAACGGAGGAAGAATAACATAAATATGTATTTTTTAAATATAACAAAACGTACTTAGGAGATCTTAACTATCGCCAGAAAGAAATTGCAATTTATTAAAAAAAAATGTTGATAATAACTCAAAACCATTCAACAGCCAAAAGTGTTTTTAAATTTAATTATATCCTTTAAACACACCCAATTTGAACAAATTCTGTTTTTTTTAAGTTATAGTCATTTAAACAATTAAAATTTCACTACCTTTCCTTACTTTATCAAGGTCGGTACCCAATGGACCAAGATGATGGCAAAAACTTCAAGGCCTAATTATGTTTAAAAAAAAGTGCCTTAAGCTGCCATTTTCCGGAGAAAATTAGAATTAAATTATTGACCTTTTCATTACGCCTCCAAGTGGCCAAATTTCAAACTGAAAAATTATATCTGCAATCTGCGCTTAGTAAAACACCCTGTACAACGATTCGTTTAAAAGTAGCGCATATATTTAGATTGGAACTCACCTTCTAGCAACTCTTTATATTAGGTAGAATATTGTTCCGGAACATTCACCAATTTTCTACGTATGTCCCGAGATTTAAAAGGTGTGCCCTGCTGCTCGCTCCATCCTTGTCGCACCATCGTGTCTTGACAAGATGATTCTCGAATGCCGGAGCTATATTCGTGACTGTTTTTAGAATATCAAATTACACAATTTAACCATAATTTTTTAATGAAATAGAATAGGTATGCCGGTGAACCAATGAGTTTTTCTAATTTTATTTGAGATACAGGTGTATAGGTGGCTGTGAGATAAGAGCCATCATACAACATAAATACCATTGTTTCCCTTCAAAAAAAAAGAAATATGTCGAACTGAAATAGTCTATAAAATCCAGTAACTGTTATTACAGTTACAGTGCTAATCCAGTACTTAATAGATGTTCATATTAGGATAACTTTGTCGAAATCATATTTTCCCTAATAATAAACAAATTTCAAATTTTTTTTGACTTAAATGTAGGCCAAGTCAAAGTCCAAAAACTGAAAAATCTCGATTTCGACTTAAAACTTATTAACAGTGACACCCGAAAGCTTCGATAACAAAAATTTCTGACTCGATTCCTATTGTTGTTGTGTTCATTTACTATGTGGTCGTGCCATTGTCTTGAGGTCGACCCGTCGCGGCCATGTAAAGTACCAACACGGTTGACGAGGTAAAAAGAAGAAGAAGAAGAGAAGAAAAAAAAAACGGACAAAGGTTGAAGAAACCAGTTTGTATGCGGTCGCTCTTCTCTTCTTTCGGTTCTCGGTCGGAGATTTGTTGTGTTCCTTTGACACTCGAGATATTCGAGAACCGACATATTTTTTTTGTTGTTTTTTTTCTTACGTTGCGTCGGTTGATTTATTAAAAAAAAAAGAGGGAAAACATGAAAAATTTGGTTCGATCTGTAAATTATCGGTCGCCGATACCGTTTGAGATCAATCCACCTGACGTTTGTATACGTTACCAGATGTGGTTGTTATGATTTTGCTCGTCAATCGTCATTTGGGGATCAAAATTTACATAAACTTGCTGTCAACTTGAGAATGGATGCGTTAAAGTAAATAAATTTAAATAAAACAATAGTCAAAGAAAATAAATTATTTATTACGTTTTTAGATAAGCATCGTAGAAATTATTTTTTTATAGATATTGAGAGGAAATCCTAGATAAAAAGAGAAATAATGAAAAGTTTTACAATTAAAGAATTTTTATTATTTTTTTTTGCATGGACTTAAAATGCATAACAACTTCTGGGGGTAAAAGACTAAAATAAAGAAGCTAAAAAAGGAAAAAAATTAACAGTCAGTCCTTTGAACAATTGAATGATTATACAAAGCACATAAACCTTATCAAAATTATTGCTCCTTTAAAACCACATTTCCTTATAATCTGCCTATTATTTAAAAGTACCTTAATCTAACTAAACTTTGATGATCTGTAGCATTACTTTCTTTCATCAATACTTTAATTCCTATGGATGAGGGACCCAATTAGTTCTTACTTCTTTAGTTTTTGTTAGCCTTTCTTGACAGTGTTGTACCAAATAAAAGTTTCCTTTACCAACCCCCTAAAATTTTTTGGCGCCCAACAAAAATTTAAAAAAAAAGTTTTTTAACAGAAACAGCATCAAAATTACTGATGCTGATAAAAAATTTATTATAGGGTTAATTTCCAGTTGAATAAGTAGTCAGTAACTAAATAATAAATATGATTTTTTAGGCAGTAGAACTCGCCTTTTGTGTCCAATTTCTAGTCAGAATGAGATAAAGAACAAAAGAAAGATTACTTCCTTACAAATTTATTTATTTACAATAATATATTGCAGTATTTGTAGTTGGCGGTTCAGCTTTTTTAATGATTTAACTTTTTTATAACAAATTGTCTTAAAGGTCAGCTCCGAATTAACTCTGTAGTGAATTAGTCTTTTCATTATATTTAAAAAACAAGTTCCGTGGTATCATTACAAAATTTAAATTAAAAAAAATTCTTTTATCGCCAATTAACATCTTTTGGCGCCCAACACAAATTATTTTTATATAAAAAAAATTGTCACATTTCAGTAAATCCTTGGTCGATTTTAGAAACAACGAGGGGTAATATTTAGGAATATTAAGGAATATAAGAGATGATATTGTCAATATCTGAAAAATTATTAATTAAAAAATGCGAGAATGCTGGAAAACAAAAATTATTTTATTCATATGATTATTATTCACGCATTTTAAATAGATAATAATACCTATTACTTACCCTTTACATACTAATAAAATAAATTTTATTTTTACAGGTAGTTTAATGTCTAAGGGAGGAACAAGACATTTTCCAGAGAGAAAATATTTTAGACCGATTGGGCATTGTACAATACCATGACTACCAAATTTTCACGTTTCGTTTTCCACAAATTTTACGTAACACTCTAGTACTCTACTAGTAATAGTGCTATTATAGTTAAACAGCACTCAAAAAAAAAATTATTTTATCGCTAATTAATACCTTTTGGCGCCCAACACATACTAAAAAAAAAAAAATTGCATCGTTTTGTATACAGCAAACTCGCATTCATCAAATGAGATTCTTGTCGATCGATAGTTCGAGTGGAGTAAAAACAATCCTTTCTAGGTGTTGATCTTTCTTAAGGAAGATAAAGAACCAATGTTGAACAGTGTTCTTTCAATTCAAAAGTTTCTCATCAATACTTTAATTCCTATGGATCAGGGACCCAATTAGTTCCTACAATAGTTCCAGCTCAAATAATTTAACTTTTTTATAATAATAAATTGTTTTAAAGATTAGCTTCGAATTAACTCTGTAGATTAGTATTTCAATACAGTTTTTTTAAAAAAACAAGTTCTAATTTAAATAAAAAAAATTTCTTTTACCGGCAATTAAGATCTTTTGGCGCCCAACACAAGTTATTTTTAATTTTTAAAAAAATTGTCACAATTCACTAAATCCTTGGTCGATTTTAGAAACAACGAGAGGTAATATTAAGGAACATAAGGGATGATTTTTTCAATATCTGAAAAATTATTAATTAAAAAATGCGAGAATGCTGGAAAACAAAAATTATGTATTTCTACGACCGTTTAATAATAGGATTATTATTCACGCATTTTAAATAGATAGATACCTATTACTTACCCTTTACATACTAATAAAATAATTTTTTATTTTTACAGATAGTTAAATAGCTAAGAAAGGAACAAGACATTTTCCAGAAAAAAAAATATTTTAGACAGATACAGCCAATACCATGACTACCAAATTTTCACGTTTCGTTTTCCATACGTTTTACGTAACAATAGTATTAGTACTCATGAATTAACAATAGTGCTATTATAGTAAAACATAGCACTTAAAAAAAAAATTATTTCATCGGCAATTAATACTTTTTGGCGCCCAACAAAAATTAAAAAAAAATCTATCGTTTTGTATACAACAAACTCCCATTCATCAAATGAGATTCTTGTCGATCGATAGTTTGAGTAGAGTAAAAACAATCCACTCTGAGTCTTAATCTTTCTTAAAGGAAGATAAAGGACCAATGTTGAACAGGATGTACAAATCTGTAGCATTACTTTCTTCCATCAATACTTTAATTCCTATGAATCAGGGACCCAATTGGTTCCTACTTCTTTCGTCTTTGTTAGCCTTTCTTGGCAGTGTGGTACCAAATAAGAGTTTTCTTTACCAACCGCCTCTAATTAAAATTTTTTGACGCCCAACAAAAATTTTAAAAAAACAGCACCAAAATTACTGATGCTAATAAAAGGTTTATTATAGGGTTATTTTCCAGTTAAATAAGTAGACAGTAACTGAAAAAAAAATATCTTTCTTATAGAATTAGTTGCAACTGCCTTGAATAAGCCGGAAATAAATAGCATGATTTTTTTTAGGCAGTAGAACTCGCTTTTAGTGTCCAAATTCTGGTCAGAATGAGATAAAGAGGAAAAAACAATTATTTACTTACAAATCTACTAATTTACAATCATATATTGCAGTATTTGTAGTTAGCGTTTCAGCAGCTCAAATGATTTAACTTTTTTATAATAATAAATTGTTTTAAAAATTAGCTCCGAATTAACTCTGTAGTAGTTTACTTTGTAGATTAGTATTTCATTATAGTTTTTAAAAAAAAACAAGTTCTAATTTAAATTAAAAAAATTTCTCGTACCGGCAATTAAGGCCTTTTGGCGCCCAACACAAGTTATTTTTAAATAAAAAAAAATTGTCACATTTCAGTAAATCCTTGGTCGATTTTAGAAACAACGAGAGGTAATATTAAGGAACATAAGGGATGATTTTTTCAATATCTGAAAAATTATTAATTAAAAAATGCGAGAATGCTGGAAAACAAAAATTATGTATTTCTACGACCGTTTAATAATAGGATTATTATTCACGCATTTTAAATAGATAGATACCTATTACTTACCCTTTACATACTAATAAAATAATTTTTTATTTTTACAGATAGTTAAATAGCTAAGAAAGGAACAAGACATTTTCCAGAAAAAAAAATATTTTAGACAGATACAGCCAATACCATGACTACCAAATTTTCACGTTTCGTTTTCCATACGTTTTACGTAACAATAGTATTAGTACTCATGAATTAACAATAGTGCTATTATAGTAAAACATAGCACTTAAAAAAAAAATTATTTCATCGGCAATTAATACTTTTTGGCGCCCAACAAAAATTTTTAAAAAATCTATCGTTTTGTATACAACAAACTCGCATTCATCAAATGAGATTCTTGTCGATCGATAGTTTGAGTGGAGTAAAAACAATCCACTCTGAGTCTTAATCTTTCTTAAAGGAAGATAAAGGACCAATGTTGAACAGGATGTACAAATCTGTAGCATTACTTTCTTCCATCAATACTTTAATTCCTATGGATCAGGGACCCAATTAGTTCCTACTTCTTTCGTCTTTGTTAGCCTTTCTTGGCAGTGTGGTACCAAATAAGAGTTTTCTTTACCAACCGCCTCTAATTAAAATTTTTTGACGCCCAACAAAAATTAAAAAAAAATAGCACCAAAATTACTGATGCTAATAAAAGGTTTATTATAGGGTTAATTTCCAGTTAAATAAGTAGTCAGTAACTGAAAAAAAAATATCTTTCTTATAGAATTAGTTGTAACTGCCTTGAATAAGCCGGAAATAATTAGCATGATTTTTTTTAGGCAGTAGAACTCGCTTTTAGTGTCCAAATTCTGGTCAAAATGAGATAAAGAGGAAAAAAATAAGTATTTACTTACAAATCTACTAATTTACAATCATATATTGCAGTATTTGTAGTTAACGTTTGAGCAGCTCAAATAATTTAACTTTTTTATAATAATAAATTTTTTTAAAAATTAGCTCCGAATTAACTCTGTTGTAGTTTACATTGTAGATTAGTATTTCAATACAGTTTTCTTAAAAAAACAAGTTCTAATTTAAATAAAAAAAATTTCTCTTACCGGCAATTAAGATCTTTTGGCGCCCAACACAAGTTATTTTTAATTTTTAAAAAAATTGTCACAATTCACTAAATCATTGGTCGATTTTAGAAATACCGAGGGGTAATATTAAGGAACATAAGGGATGATTTTTTCAATATCTGAAAAATTCCTAATTAAAAAATGCGAGAATGCTGGAAGACAAAAATTATGTATTTCTACGACCGTTTAATAATAGGATTATTATTCACGCATTTTAAATAGATAGATACCTATTACTTACCCTTTACATACTAATAAAATAATTTTTTATTTTTACAGATAGTTAAATGGCTAAGAAAGGAACAAGACATTTTCCAGAAAAAAAAATATTTTAGACAGATACAGCCAATACCATGACTACCAAATTTTCACGTTTCGTTTTCCATACGTTTTACGTAACAATAGTATTAGTACTCATGAATTAACAATAGTGCTATTATAGTAAAACATAGCACTTAAAAAAAATTATTTCATCGCCAATTAATACTTTTTGGCGCCCAACAAAAATTTAAAAAAAAATATATCGTTCTGTATACAACAAACTCGCATTTATAAAATGAGATTCTTGTCGATCGATAGTTCGAGTGGAGTAAAAACAATCCTTTCTGGGTGTTGATCTTTCTTAAGGAAGATAATTGAACAGGATGTACAAATCTGTAGCAATACTTTCTTCCATCAATACTTTAATTCCTATGGATCAGGGACCCAATTAGTTCCTACTTCTTTAGTCTTTGTTAGCCTTTCTTGGCAGTGTGGTACCAAATAAAAGTATGCTTTACCAACCCCCTCTAATTAAAATTTTTTGGCGCCCAACAAAAATTTAAAAAAAACAGCACCAAAATTACTGATGCTAATAAAAGATTTATTATAGGGTTAATTTCCAGTTAAATAAGTAGTCAGTAACTGAAAAAAAATATCTTTCTTATAGAATTAGTTGCAACTGCCTTGAATAAGCCGGAAATAATTAGCATGATTTTTTTTTAGGCAGTAGATCTCGCTTTTAGTGTCCAAATTCTGGTCAGAATGAGATAAAGAGGGAAAAAACAATTATTTACTTATAAATCTACTAATTTACAATCATATATTGCAGTATTTGTAGTTAGCGTTTCAGCAGCTCAAATGATTTAACTTTTTTATAATAATAAATTGTTTTAAAGATTAGCTCCGAATTAACTCTGTAGTAAATTAGTCTTTTTATTATATTTAAAAAACAAAAAACAAGTTTCGTGGTATCATTACAAAATTTAAATAAAAAAATTGCTTTCATCGCCAATTAACATATTTTGGCGCCCAACACAAATTATTTTTAAATGAAAAAAAATTTCACATTTCAGTAAATCCTTGGTCGATGTTAGAAAAGACGAGGGGTAATATTAAGCATTATAAGGGATGATAATGTCAATATCTGAAAAATTATTAATTAGAAAATGCGAGAATGCTGGAAGACAAAAATTATTTTTTTCATAGGATTCGGTTACTGACTACTTGTTTAACTGGAAAGTAACCCTTTTATGAAACCTTTTATTAGCATCAGTAATTTGGGTGCTGTTTCTGTTAAAAAAACTTTTAAAATATTTTTTTAAACTTTTGTTGGGCGCCAAAAAATTTTAATTAGAGGGACTGGTAAAGGAAACTTTTATTTGAAAGGTTAACAAAGACTAAAGAAGTAGGAACTAATTGGGTCCCTGATCCACAGATATTAAGTATTGATGGAAGAAACTAATGCTACAGATTTGTACATCCTGTTCAATTATCTTCCTTAAGAAAGATCAACACCCAGAAAGGATTGTTTTTACTCCACTCGCACTATCAATCGACAAGAATCTCATTTTAGACTGATAGAGCATTGTCCAATACTAAATTTTCACGTTTCTTACACATGAATTAACAATAGTGCTTTTATAGTAAAACAGGATTAGAGTGACAACATTTTTTTTATTTCATCGCCAATTAATACTTTTTGGCGCCCAACACATATTAAAAAAAATAAACTTATCGTTCTGTATACAGCAAACTCGCATTTATCAAATGAGATTCTTGTCGATCGATAGTTCAAGTGCAGTGAAAAAATACCTTTCAGACTCTTGGTCTTTCTCAAAGAAGATGAAGGACCAATGTTGAACAGGATGTACGAGAAGAAGAAAAAAACATTCTTCAACTGCTTAAGTGATTCTTGTATTTTCTCTTAGGAAATTACATTTTCTACAGGCAGTTTATTTCTTTCTTTCTTGATCCTGAAAACTGAAGGTTGAAGAAATGGGCCAAAATTCATTATAGCAATTTTTTTTTAAGAGTTATATCAAAGAAGAAGAGAGAAACAAGAGAAAATATTTTAGACCGATAAAGTCTTTTAGAGATATTGTTCAATATTATGGCTACTAATTTTTTACGTTCCGTTTTCCGTAAATTTTATGTATTAGCACCCATGAATTAACAATAGTGCTATATAGTAAGACATAGCACTCAAAAAAATAATCCATTTCACCGCAAAAAATACCTTTTGGCGCCCAACACAAATTAAAAAAAAATCATTGTGTCTACAGCAAACTCGCATTCGTCAAAAGAGATTCTTGTCGATCGATAGTTCGAGTGAAGAGAAAAGAGGCCTTTCAGAGTCTGGCTCTTTGTCAAGGAAGATAAAGGACAAATGTTGAACAGGATGTAAAAATCTTACGAGTACGGTACTTGAAAATGGTCGTGTTGGAAAAGCTTAGGTGGAGATCAGTTGTAGATACAGCTAAGACCCAAGAAGCGTTGTTTCAAAAAAAAAATTAAAACTTTATTAGCACCTTTAATTAATACTTTTTGGCGCCCAACACATATTAAAAAAAAAATCCTTGACGATTGCTATTAAATTATCTCTCGAAATTCATAAATACGTATAATTTCATAATAAATCAGAATGTTTCTGAGAAGTCTGTTGCGGTGGAAAGTGAAGAACTGGACTTTTTACCTCCTTTTGGGCACATAAACGAATCTGAGTACCATGAATCTTTGACGATCGGTACGAAATTATCTTTCCCGTGTATAAAGTTTATAAATACTTATAGAAAGTGCAATTTTATGAGTAAGGTACTGGTAGATGGTCATGTTGGATAAGCTTAGGTAAAAAACCTATACTTAGATTTAAATTATCAATCTTTTTATTTGTGAGGTAAACTGCAAAAAACGCATACGGAAGATATCAATTTCCTTGGGTACATCATTGGCCAGTCATAATTAGTTCTATGAAATTGTGTTCCAAACGTTATCTTATATCTATTTCTCGTAAAAGGTACATAAAAATTAGGTAGCCCAAGGAGATTAGGTGCATTATTCATACCATTCAGTAATTTAAATAAAGTACATAAATCTATATACGCCTGTCTATTAATTTAAGGAGTTGTAGTAACACATAGAGGTCATCATAATTAATATTATCTACAGGAATATTCAACTTGTAGGCGATGAATCTTAGGAATCGTCTTTGACGTTTTCGAGACCAGTCGTAGATACAGCTAAGACCCAAGAAGCGTTCTTACTCTACAAATTGAGAACGATTAAAGATTCTTTAACTGCTTAAGTAATTATTGTATTTTCTCTTTGCAAATTGCATTTTTTCCGTGCAATTTATTTCTTTCTTTCCTCTTAAGTCTCTTGATCATACGAAAAATATGGATCTTGAAAACTCAAGGTTGAGGAAATGGGCCAAAATTAATTATTGTTATTTTTTTTTTGAAAAGGTATATCAAAGAAGTGTAGGGAAGAATAAAACAATACCCATTAACGAGTTTTAAATATTAATTTTTTATTAGGTAGTTTCCAAAAAAAAATTTATTAGCACCGTTAATTAATAATTTTTGGCGCCCAACACATTTAAAAAAAAATTGCATCGTTCTGTACACAGCAAACTCGCATTAATCAAACGAGATTCTCATCGTCGATCGATAGTTCGAGTGGACTGAAAAAATACCTTTCAATGTCTTGGTCTTTGTTAAGGAAGATAAAGGACCAATATTAAACAAGATGTAAAAATCTAAAGAGTACAGTACTGGAAAATGGTCGTGTTGGATAACCTTAAATGGAGACCAGTTGTAGATACAGCTAAGCCCCAAGAAGAGTTGTTACTCTATGAGAAGAAGAAAATTAAGATTCTTCAACTGCTTAAGTGATTCTTGTATTTTCTCTTAGAAAATTACATTTTCTACAGGAAATTTATTTCTTTCTTTCTTTTTAACCCTTTCAGGACCGACGCGTCCACGAAAAAACATGCCTGCTGGACCAGAATTTTTGGATGGTCATATGACCCGGTGACGGCTATATCCGACGAAAACATAAAACAGTATAATTCTTTTTTTATATTATTAAAACATACTTAGAAACACAAACAACAGTAAATAGAACTAAAGAAGGTCAATTAATACTGAAATTGAAGCCCTAGAACTAATACCTAAATACAAAAAAAAAACAAAGAGCACATCATACTAAAAAAGCTCAAAAGACATATTTTCTTCAGAAGTGGGTTTCTTCATGATATATTTTGAAGCATGGAGCTGGACACAAACCAACATCACATTCCTAAGGCGCCCACCGTCGCCTATGTTCGACAGTGTCGTAATCTCAAGGCATTGGCCTGTGGGGAAATGCAGTACTGAGCGGATTTAGCCGACACTGGTCCCTGTGAGAAGTTAATTTTTAAAGGTGTCGCAAATGAGCGACATTGGTTTTATCAGTTTGTTTCACTTCTGTCGTATACAGCCGACACTGGGCCTAGGGACAAGTTTCTTCCTGTCGGAACTTGCCGTCAGCGGTACCGAAAGGGTTAGGTTTCTTGCTCATACGAAAATTATGGATACTGAAAACTTAAGATTGAGGAAATGGGCCAAAATTCATTATGGTTATTTTTTTTTGAATAGTTATATCGAAGAAGTAGAGGGAAGAATAAAACAACACTCATTAACGAGTTTTGAATAAAAATTTTTTTTAGGTAGTTTCCAAAAAAAAAATAAAAACTTTATTCTTTTTAAACTTGGATAGAGGTAATACTATGCCACTCGTATTGCTTTAATTTTCTAAAGCTTTCGATACGTTGCATTACAGCCTGCTTTTAGCAAAATTGACCTATTATGGATTCGATAGTAATTCATTAAACTTCTTTAGGTCGTATCTTTCCGAAAGAAAGCAACTGGTAGTATTAGAAACTCAAGCTCAGTCAAACCGCTCTTATATAAGTTCTGGGGTACCACAAGGATCGGTCTTGGGTCCTATCTTATTTCTAATGTACATAGCAGATATGTATAAGGTCGTTAAATATTGCAGTATTCAGGGCTTTGCGGATGATACGCAAATTTATTATTCTTTTAAGGCTGATGACCTATTGGGGGATTGTAGTAGAATCAATGTCATTTATTTCAACTTTCTCGTCAACCAATAATTTGAAATTAAATCCTAGCAAGTATTCTGTAATGTGTTTCTCTTCAAAAAATAAGAAAAAAATTGTCTTGGATAATCTACAACTATTTGTGGGGGGAACGCAGACTTGAGATTCAAAATGCACGTTTCTGACGTAATTAAATAATCCTATTTTGCGCTCAAACCATTGCACGTTAATAGAATTATCATTAACTACAAGGTACGCAAGAAATTATGCGAGTCCTTAGTACTTCCCCTATTATGAACTACTGTAACATTGTTTATGTTCCTTGTTTAGATAAAGTTACCCTCTATCGTTTGCAGAAGCTTCAAAATCAGTGCTGTAGATTCATTTTTACCTTAAGAAAATATGACAGAGTTTCGGAAAAAAAAAGGTGTACACTTGGATGGTTGCATGTAGAGAATCTTTATCTCGTTTTTGTGCATCGATTGCTTGGTATATCGTCCCCTGCTTACCTTCGTGAAAAATACAGTTTTCGAAGAGATGTGCACGACGTCAATCTAAGATGTATAAGTAAATTATCGGTTCCTCGTTTTCATTCTGCCTTATTTCACAGATGTTTTCTTTTTAATGCTGTTTCGGTGTATAATGACCTTCCGAATTCACGTGAGTACTTATGTCCATTGCTGGTTTTAAAGTAAAATCAAGGTCGCATTTTCTCACGTTACAGATGATCTCCTTATAATTTAAAGGGAAAATGTGTACATTCTTTTTTTTTTCTTCTTTTTTAGTTTTATGTCATTGCCTATTCTCCAACTCAAGATAGATTTCATGGATTTCACGGGTTTTTTATTATCTTCTTTCTATAACTGTTATCCATGTAATTTGGTATATAATTTTAGGCTAGACTTCGCCTTTGAACATTTTGGTATAATAAAGCCATTATTTATTTATTTATTAGCACCGTCAATTAATACTTTTTGGCGCCCAACACATATTAAAAAAAAAAAAAAATGGCATCGTTCTGTATACATCAAACTCGCTCGAGATTCTCGTCGTCGTCGATGGATAGTTCGAGCGGCGTCCGTCGTCGTCGGACGGTGGCGTCCCAATACAGGTCTCGAATAAACGGAAAAACGGCGGCAAGCTAAAACGCGAGAGCGAGATTATTGGGGGCGGTGCGAGGCGGCGAGTCTGCGCCGCCCGGTTGCCAGTAGAATGCCTAAGCCGCCCGCGAATATATGAAGAGGCCGGGCCTCGATCAAGACAGGTGACAAATCAGTGCGGTTTGATTGGATCTTGGAGATGGTGCTGATCATCGGCTCGGCCTTTACTTCTTTCCTTCCTTCCTTCCTTCCTTTTTACCTCGTGGTGGTCACCTGGACTTGGCCCCCCTTCGAGGTCATCATCAATGTCTAATTATCATCTCCCGCTCATAAGAGTAAATGATGAATCGGTATCCTGTACCGGAGTCCCGGTACAAGGAAACTTTAGATGAATTATTTTCATGGACGGTGCATGTGTTTGTTGTTTATTTAGGAAAAGTGGGATTCGAGTGTTAATGGATGATGGAGTAGTTGCTGAATTATTTTGTTATTCAGAGGGGGGAGGCCCTGGGGGGAAGGTCCAACGTGACCATTCGGCTTATACAGTGGGGATTCTCGGTATATAATATTAAAGTCTAATGATTTATTATTTAAGGATTTATACATAAATGTGACTTGGTCTAAAAACAAACACCGAAATTATCACCGAAAGTAATTTTTTTGTTAATTTTGTGAGACGACATTCTTTGGTGATGTGATGTGCTTCTTTGGTATTATAGGATGGCCTAAAACGGACATCGAAAAATTACAAAGAAAGGATTATTTTCAAGAAGCAGTTCTTAAAAATGAGCAACACGAATTGTATTGGGATGGCACTATACTTACAGACCCACGAGTAAGACCTAATGCTAATCGATAACATTTCTAGAAAGACAACCCTTATTGATGTAACTATTCCTACTAATAACAACCTAAGGGCCAAACTTAATGAAAAGATTGTTAAGTACAGGGCCCTAGAACACCAGATATGAAGGGGAACGGGAATCGAGAGAAAAGCGAACAGTGCTAATTATTGTATCAAGAATAGGAGTAATACCAAAGAGCCTGATTGAAAACATAAAACTGCTCAACCTGATGGTAAGCATCTACAAGCTAATGCAGTAGTCCAGGCTATTATCCACGTTTTGAATCGTCAGAAAGTTCATTGGAATGGCAGATAACGTCCACTAGTTTAAGAAACATATGTTTTTTTAGTTTTAAGTGTAATATTTGTAAATAAAAGTAAAAACGAGAGTAGATATATATAGTTCATATGTAGAGCAACTAAATTTTGTATTGATTTCCTGTTCAGTGTTCTTTGTGCTCTTGAGTTGGTCTTTGGTGAAAGAAAAACTGAGAGTTGGGTAAATAGAAATATCAAGAGATTGATTATGCAAGATCCATTCATTAATACTTCTCGAATTAAAGAGTTGAGACATGTTTCGATATGGGTAGGCACTATAAAACGAAAACTTAAGGAAACTGGTCAATATGGTAGAAAATCAGTGAAGAAACCCTGTAGTGTCATTTAACATCTTTTGGCGCCCAACGATTTGCAGAACTAAAATATATCAGAAACTCGAGGTTTTTAATTATAAAAGTATAGAATAATATTGACTGGAGAAATCTACAAAAACTAGGAAAAAATCAGAAAATACGACCAAACAAGTAATTTTTCTTTAATTTTCCAAATACAGGGTGATACCATATATGCATATTTTTTCCAGCAATTCGTGTTGGGCGCCCCAACATGTTTCCCACTGTTCAATCTTGGAATAATCATTTTTTTCTTTTTGATCTAGAAACTTCAGGATGCCTGGAAAATTAAAAATCGAACATAAAAAGCCAGTTCTAATGCCTCGAAAAAATATTAAAATTTTATTAACTGAGTTAGCAACTAGCTAGCAACGTTTAAAATTAATATGAAAAGTGACGTTGACAGCTCCAGTGGAGTTAAAACATGTTAAGAAAGGTTCAACTGTATTTATATTGTAAACTTATTTATATCTATGAGTGAGCATATGTAATATCTTGAGGAAATATAAACTGTCTATTATTATTATTATTATTATTATTATTTTTATTATTATTATAAAGCAAGTTCTAAAAAGCAAGTTCTATTGCCTAGAAAAAAATTTAATATTTTATTAATTAAATACCTTAACTGACACACTATTTATTCTTCTCCTGTTGTATCTTCTCTATCTTATTCTCTCACCCAAGATTTTTTATAAATACAGACAAAAAATCAAAATAAAATATGAAGTTCGTCAGATTCTTCAGTTTAAATGAATTATTTTCATGGACCGTGCATGTGTTTGTTGTTTACTTAGGAAAAGTGCGATTCGAGTATTAATGAATGATGAAGTAGTTGCTGAATTGTTTTGTGAATCCTCTTTTTATTATTATTTGTTTTATTTTTTATATTATTAGTTAGAGTTTTAGACATAAATAAAATTTATATATTGAACAGATCTGAATGTAAAAATTAACTTTCTGAAATAGATTGAAGGAAATTTTGAAAAAACTAATAAATGATGCGAAGTAGTGTAAAATAGCCTTTTAAATAATCCAGTAGAGCCATTTCTTTAATAATTCAAATTCAAATTATACATGTTTAGAGAAAAATTATTTAAGCAGCTTACAATGCCTATAGGTCAAAAAATATTTTTATACTACCTTATGTACCTGTATGTACTCTTGGGGTTACATAATATATAAAAAAGCAATAGTGTATTTATTTTCTGTCCTGGTTTAACAGATACCCGCCACCACATTATATATACTTACCCAAAACTAATAAATTAAAACAATATTTTTTAAAGGAGACAGTTATTGAAAAAGTACCTGAATAAGTGAATTTTTATGTGCGTTGATATATATTCTTAAACTTTTAAATTTATTCTTTTACCTAATTAAGAAACCTGCTCGATAATTTTTAACAGGTATATCAAGAAGATTGTTGAATATCTGTTTTGTGTTGCAGTAGTTTTTTTAGGATAAATCTACTAATAATCAATTAAAAAGTGCATTCAGCCACCGAGAAAATTTAAATAATGCATTAACCTCTAACCGAAAATGAGGCCCCAGATAGGAAAAGGGGGGGGGGGGTCGAGAGAGCTGCTGTCGGATACGTCTGACATATAACATGACGGATCCTCGGGGGGTAAATGTTTCCACCACTGTAAATACAAATTTTATGGACCCAGTTTTGACCTGTCTAGTTCTCGAGCAGCCCCTTTAGCGCGCCCCCCTTTCCCTCGGTGCTCCCTACAAACGTAACGTGGCACATTCTTGCATTTTTTATGAGCTGCATACATCGCATAAAATTTGATCTATTTTGTATGAGAAGAGACTTTGTAATTGAGCGGATTCGTGCACTACAGTGTGCGTCGGCAATAAGTAATATTAAACAAAACAAAATTCTCTAAAAAGGCGATATTTCGGCTAATATTAGAGCTATGACCTTGTGGAAATTTGAAAGGACGAAACTAATATAAAACCATTGGAATTTTCCCGATAGCACCTATAGAAACCGAGATATCGGATTCTCTAAAGATGCATTCAAAAACGCTGTTGCCAACTGGTCACTATGACCATTTTTATGATATCATCATAGTTTTAATTGTAAACATCGTCCTTTAATTGTCAATGTCCCCTGCCAGTTGTTGGATCATTACATAGAGTTATTTATCAAACCCACCCTCTAACAAAAAAAAACAAAACTTCTCACACCCCTTCGCAACATCAACAACAACAACAGTTTCGATTCATTTCTGAACATTTGAAACCCCATTAGCAGCAAGTGAACAGAACGGTAGAGAAGTGAACTGAGCGGGCGGCGTTCTGCAATGGACATTTTTTAATTAGAGGTGCATTGGCAAAACGGGCACATGTACACACATACAGACATTTGAAATTCGTCGGCTATTAAACAATAGGTCGAAATTTAATTTTGTTTTCGTTCCCCGAAGGTATCGATGGCCGATAATTAAAAATTCACGTTTATTCAGGCGCAGACCCGAATTTGCGTGGATCTTCATGATATTTGGCCTTTTATTGAGTTTTAAGTTGAATAAAATTGAGTAGTCGAACTTATGTTATACATTTATTTCCAGACAGATAAATTTGGATGATTTTTTCAGAAATGTTTATTTTATTCCAGGAAGTTGACGTAATTTTTCTATATTTTCCAGGCAATTTAAATTGTACGTATTATTTTTTGGGACCTCAGCTGTAAGCTTACTTAATTGTTACATAGGTCAAAAAAACCATTCAGACGATCGATTTATATATTTTGGTGGACGTTTTGATCCTTGCAAATTCATCCTCAGGACTCTTAAACAATACAGAAAAAAAGTGTGATTGGAGTTATAGATTAAAAATCCCTCTGGCAATCTTGGCTTCTACTACCAGTCTGTTTTTATTATATTTTGGTTGGTTTTAATAAATAAAATATCAACGAACGTGATTGAGTACCTAAATAAAAAAAACAGTTTTTTTTTTAAGAGAGATCAACATTTTGAAAAAGATGACATTAAATAATTAAATTATTTTAGATACCTGAAGTATTTAAAGTCAAATGGCTCTAAAAAAAAGTATTTAAAATACCTGGAAACAACCAAACTTGCAAATATTGTACTTTGTAATATTGTAATATTGCCAATATTTTTGCCTGAAAGATATGTAGAAAAATATTTTGAATTTCTGGAATTCCAATAAGAGACAAATTATTTTATTCCTTCCAGGCACTCTTGTGAGGAAAACCTTAATACCTTAATTGTTAGTGCATTGATTTTAATCAATTTCTTAGTGGTTGCTTAAGGGACCCTTGGGTATTTTATAAATCAATAATTAAAAAAATGTACCCACTAGAAATCAAAATATTCAGATTCCAATAAGAGACAAATTATTTTATTTCTTCCAGGCACTCCTGTGAGGAAAACCTTAATATCTTAATTTGTAGTCTATTGATTTTAATCATTTTTTCAATAGTTGCTTAAGGGACCCTTGGGTATCTTATAAATCAATAATTAAAAAAATGTACCCACTAGAAATCAAGATATTCAGTTTCCAATAAGAGACACATTATTTAATTTCTTCCAGGCACTCCTGTGAGAAAAACCTTAATATCCTAATTCTTAGTATATTTAAGATGACATTAAATTATTTTAAATACCTGAAGTATTTAAAGTCAAATGGCTCTAAACAAAAGTATTTAAGACACCTGGAAACAACCAACGACAAAAAGTTTGTAAATATGCTTGCAAATATTGTACTTTGTAATATTGTAATATTGCAAATATTGTAAATATTGATTCGTGATAGGCCTGAAAGATATGTAAAAAAATATTTTGAATTTCTGGAATTACTTTAAATGTCTGAAAAACATTTAAAAAAAAATCAAATTTCTGAAATGCATAAATTGTTAATTTAATTATTTGAAATTAAATTTAAAGTATCTTAAATACCTGTAATGTAATAAAGAAATACCTTAATTTTGACAGGTATGGAAGACATGAAAAATTACATCAAAAATTGAAATTATTTGAAATGAGAAAAAGGTATTTTAATTTTCTTATAGGTATGGAAAACGTTAAGAAAAATATGTCAAGTCTCTACAATACTGCGATTCTGTCAAATATCTGGAATAATTTCGATAGTATTTAAAATGCCTGCAACAAAACGACCATTTTCTTCACATTTTCTGACAGCTATGTAAAACATTACAAAGAAATATTTCAAATAATTGGAATTCTTATAGAATTATGTCAAATGTTTGGAATAAAATAAAAGTATTTTAAATGCCTGGAATAATGTCAAATATTTTTAAAATAAAATCATAGATATTTAAAATAGCTGAAAAAAATTTTAAAAAATTACGTCAAAAACTTTGTAAAATTTTTTAAATAATAAATAAAACATTATTTTAATTTCTACATATATTGGACAACATGGAAAAATTTTTATTAGATTTTCGTAAGATATTTTAAATATTTGGAATAAAATTTAAATTATTTGGAATGTAATGAGAGAATATTTTAATTTTCTTACAGACATGAAAAATTACTTAAAATTAAAATTATTTGAAATGAGAAAAAGGTATTTTAATTTTCTTATAGGCATGGAAAACGTACGTTAAGAAACATATTTCAAATCTCTAGAATACATAAACGATTCTGTCAAATATCTAGAATAATGTGGATAGTATTTAAAATGCTTGCAATAAAACGAAAATTTTTTTAAATTTTCTGAGAGGTATGTAAAACATTACAAAGAAATATTTTAAATAATTGGGATACATATAGAATTATGTCAAATGTCTGGAATAAAATAAAAAATATTTTAAATGCCTCAAATGATGTCAAATATCTTTAATAAAATCATAGATATTTAAAATAGCTGAAAAACATTTAAAAAATTACGTCAAAAACTTTGCGAGATATCTTATAATATAATGAATTAAACATTATTTTAATTCCCTGACACGTACGAAAAATCTGGAATTTTTTCTCTTTATTTTTATAAGGTATTTTAAATATTTGGAATAAAACTCAAATTATTGGAAATACCTGAAATGTGATGAAAGAATATTTTAATTTTCTAACAGACATGGAACACATCAAAAAATTACATACAAAAAAATTAAAATAACTTTAAATGCCTGGAATGAAAATGACAATATTGTCAAATTTTAATTCAATTTAAAATTCGTGAAAGGCATACAAAATATTTTAATTATTTTGATTGAAATTAAAAAATATTTTGAATACCTGGAATGTAGTGAAAGAATAAATCAAATATATGAGATGAAATTAAAAGTGTTTTAGTTGTCAGTAAAACATTTAAAAAAAAATTCGTCAAATAGTTTGTGAGTATTCCTATATAATAAATTAATTTTGATTTCTGGAATAAACTGAAAAATTATCATAGTTTGCTAACAAGTACAGAAATACCAAAAAAAATATTTCAATATCTTTAAATGCATCATGATTATGTAAAATATCTGGAATAAGGTAAAAAATATTTTAAATACCTGTAATATAATAGAAAATTATTTTAATTTTCTGACAGGCATAGAAAACGTTAAGAAAAATATTTGAAATCTATAAAATACCTAAACAATTCTGTCAAATATCTGGAATAATGTAAATAGTATTTAAAATACCTGCAGCAAAACGAACATTTTTTGATAGGTATGTAAAACATTACAAAGAAATATTTTAAATAATTGAGATACTTATAGAATGAAGTCAAATGTCTGGAATAAAATAAAAAATATTTTAAATGCCTGAAATGTGTCAATGATTTTTAATAAAATCATAGATATTTAAAATAGCTGAAAAAAATTTAAAAAATTACGTCAACAACTTTGTGAGATAATTTTTAATAAATTTTTGTAAGATATTTTAAATATTTGGAATAAAATTAAAATTATTTGAAATGTAATGAGAGAATATTTTAATTTTCTTACAGGCATGAAAAATTACGTAAAATTTAAAATAATTTTAATTTTTTTGAGTGTCGGTTTAATAACCTAATCCAATTTTTTTAATTAATATAATTAAAAAAAAAATTGAAAAGCTTCGATTTTTTTTGAGCATTTATCCAACTAAACCCTTAAAGACTAAAATAATTTTAAACGCCCGGAATTAAACTAACAATTTTTTTAAATTTTTTGACAGGTACAGAAAACAATAAAAAAAATTAATTTAAACTTTAATTTTTTAACAAGTATGAAAATCCAAAAAAAAAATTTTTAAATACCAGGAAAGATGTGAAATATTTGTAATATAATTAAAATTATGCCTGTAATTTTTCATAAAAATTAAATTTAATGTATTTTTTAGATACCTGTAATATAATAGAAAAATTATTTTAATTTTTTGACAGGCATGGAAAACGTTAAAAAAAATATTTTAAATCTCTAGAATACATAAACAATTATGTCAAATATCTGGAATAATGTAAATAGTATTTAAAATGCCTGTAACAAAACGAACATTTTCTGACAGGTATGTAAAACATTACAAAGAAATATTTTAAATAATTGGGATACTAGATATTTAAAATATTAAAAAAACATTTAAAAAATTACGTCAAAAACTTTGCGAGATATCTTATAATATAATGAATTAAACATTATTTTAATTTCCTGACATGTATGAAAAATCTGGATTTTTTTTTTAATTTTTATAAGGTATTTTAAATATTTGGAATAAAATTCAAATTATTTGAAATATCTGAATTGTGACAAAAGAGTATTTTAATTTTCTAACAGACATGGAACACATCAAAAATTACATAAAAAATTAAAATAATTTTAAATGCCTAGAATGCAATTGACAATTTTGTCAAATTTTAAGTTGATTTAAAATTCTTGAAAGGCATACAAAATATTTTAATTATTTTGATTGAAATTTTAAAAAATTTTGAATATCTGGAATGTAGTGAAAGAATAAATCAAATATATGAGATGAAATTAAAAGTGTTTTAGTTGTCAGTAAAACATTTAAAAAAAATTCGTCAAATAGTTTGTGAGTATTCCTATATAATAAATTAATTTTGATTTCTGGAATAAACTGAAAAATTATCAAAGTTTGCTAACAAGTACAGAAATACCAAAAAAAATATTTCAATATCTTTAAATGCATCATGATTATGTAAAATATCTGGAATAAGGTAAAAAATATTTTAAATACCTGTAATATAATAGAAAATTATTTTAATTTTCTGACAGGCATAGAAAACGTTAAGAAAAATATTTGAAATCTATAAAATACCTAAACAATTCTGTCAAATATCTGGAATAATGTAAATAGTATTTAAAATACCTGCAGCAAAACGAACATTTTCTGATAGGTATGTAAAACATTACAAAGAAATATTTTAAATAATTGAGATACTTATAGAATGAAGTCAAATGTCTGGAATAAAATAAAAAATATTTTAAATGCCTGAAATGTGTCAATGATTTTTAATAAAATCATAGATATTTAAAATAGCTGAAAAAAATTTAAAAAATTACGTCAACAACTTTGTGAGATAATTTTTAATAAATTTTCGTAAGATATTTTAAATATTTGGAATAAAATTAAAATTATTTGAAATGTAATGAGAGAATATTTTAATTTTCTTACAGGCATGAAAAATTACGTAAAATTTAAAATAATTTTAATTTTTTTGAGTGTCGGTTTAATAACCTAATCCAATTTTTTTAATTAATATAATTAAAAAAAAAATTGAAAAGCTTCGATTTTTTTTGAGCATTTATCCAACTAAACCCTTAAAGACTAAAATAATTTTAAACGCCCGGAATTAAACTAACAATTTTTTTAAATTTTTTGACAGGTATAGAAAACAATAAAAAAAATTAATTTAAAATTTTTAAAATGCATACAGAATATTTTAATTATTTGGAACAAAACTTAAAAAAAAAACATCTAGATTCTAATGAAAATTAGATCAAATAAAAATTATTTTAATTCGCAGTAAAACTTTTAAGACAAAATACGTCAAATAGTTTGTGAGTATTCCTATAAGTATAATGAATTTTAATATCTGGAATAGGCAGAAAAATTACTTTAATTTTTTACAAGTAAGGAAATTATTTAGAAAAATATTTCAATTTCTTGAAATGCATAGAAAATTATGTGAAATATCTGGAATAAAGTAAAAAATATTTTAAATACCAAGAAAGATGTAAAATATCTGCAATATAATTAAAAGTATGCCTGTAAAATAAAATATCTGGAATAAAATTTAAAGTACTTTAAATGCCTGATATGATATGATAGATATCTAAAGTGAAATACACAGTGTTTTTAAATGCCGAGAAAATATTTTAAATGTTATGATACATGGCGGGAGTAACATATTTTTTTTCTAATTTTCTGACAACCATGGATACAAAAAAAAAATATTTTTTTATAAATAAAAATTACAGCCAATGACTTGACAATAAGAAAGACTTAAAATCCGTGATATAAAATTATTGACACACCTGAAAAACATATAAAATAACCGGAAATGTTTAATTTGCAATTTGTAATTTTACCACAGCATAGATTACTAAAGTACCATGATGGGTTTTGAAGAAAAATCTGTAGGAATAACGTAATTTTTTCCAATTCAACTAAAAAGAAAAATGTCACTAGTGGTCAAAAAACGTACGTATTTAATAATAGAAAGTTTCGGTTCAATATTCCACTTTGTATATTTAACAAATCAAACATGAACTTTAAAAAACATGACGTTCAGGTTGAAATACACGTACCTACCTACGTACGCGGTTTTACGTTTAAAAGTCAATTAACCGGGGAAAAAATCAAAATTTTAATTTGACAGGACAAAACCGGCCAATTTTCTAGTCTTTGTCCTGTCGTATAGGCACACACATGTACACACACACACACAGTCGCCGATAAATGCAATTTTTCTGGCAATTAGACGGGGTGGACGTCGAGATCGTACAGTTTTTCCGCATGGAATCAATCAATTAACGCCGCGGGTTTTTTTTTTTTAATAAAACGTAAAAAAGTGTCCTGAAGTGCTTTTTTTTTATGTGACAACTTTAGTATGCAAACGAGTTACTATTGTGGAAAATTTTTATTGAACCTGGTCGTTTATACAATAGGTGTTTTCCAAGTTGAGTCATTTATATATATACCAAAATTAACTATATAAATGTTGCATAATGAGTAATATATTATAATTATATCAAATTTAAATAAATAAATTACGTTATATGATGGTATATTAACGACGAAATCAGCTGTTTTTCATGCGTATTATTTTGGAAAACAATGATTTTTGAAAACCATTTCTTACTGGTAAGTTATGTGGGGCGGGTGGGGGGATAAGGGTTGTGTTGATAAAAAACAATGTTTTTTCGAGAAAATATATATAATATTTAATTTAATAACGCTGTTCATTTAAAATTGACATAATTTTATATATAAATATTTAGTACAAAAACAGCGTTATTAGATTGGATAATATGGACGAAAAACAGTGATTTTTTCAGAAGAATTTCGTCAAATTTTTAAGGTGCAGTAATCGAGTTTAAAAAGTAGATATGTAAATTTCGATTAAATTTTTTTTAAAAGCAATTATTTCTCAGGCAATTATATTCTGCAAAAAAAACCGTTTTTCATTAACCCTACCCTTACCCCCCCACCCACCCCACACAACTTACCAGTAAGAAATTGTTTTCCAAAATAATAAGCATGAAAAACAGCTGGTTTCGTCGTTAATATCCAATCATATAACGCAGTTTGTTTGTTTAAATTTATTATAATTATATATATTTATATTAATAAATATTTAATACAAAAACTGTGTTATTAGAATGGATATCATGAACGAAAAACAGTGATTTTTCAAAAGAATTTCTTACTGGGAAAATGTTTGGGGTGGGTGGGGGGGTTACGGTTGATTTTTATGAAAAACAATGTTTTGCAGAAAATATATATTCAATATTTAATCAATTCATGCTATTTATTAAAATTTGATATAATTTTATATATAAATATTTAATACAAAAACAGCGTTAATAGATTGGATAATATGGACGAAAAACAGTGATTTTTTCAGAAGAATTTTATCAAATATTTAAGGTGCAGTAATCGAGTTTAAAAACTAGATAAGTAAATTTTGTATCAATTTTCTTAAAAAGCATTTTTTTCTCAGGTAATTATATTCTGCAAAAAACGGTTTTTTATTAACCTACCCTTAGCCCCCCACCCACCCCACACAACTTACCAGTAAGAAATTGTTTTCAAAAATCATTGTTTTCCAAAATAATAAGCATGAAAAACAGCTGGTTTCGTCGTTAATATCCAATCATATAACGCAGTTTGTTTATTAAAACTTGATATAATTATATATATTTATATTAATAAATATTTAATACAAAAACTGTGTTATTAGATTGGATATCATGAACGAAAAACAGTGATTTTTCAAAAGAATTTCTTACTGGGCAAATGTTTGGGGTGGGTGGGGGGGTTACGGGTTATTTTTATGAAAAACAATGTTTTGCAGAAAATATATATTCAAAATTTAATCAATTCATACTATTTATTAAAATTTGATATAATTTTATATATAAATATTTAATACAAAAACAGCGTTAATAGATTGGATAATATGGACGAAAAACAGTGATTTTTTCAGAAGAATTTTATCAAATATTTAAGGTGTAGTAATCGAGTTTAAAAACTAGATATGTAAATTTAGATTAAATTTTTTTAAAAAGCATTTATTTCTCAGGCAATTATATTCTGCAAAAAAACCGTTTTTCATTAATCCTACCCTTACCCCCCCACCCACCCCACATAATTTACCAGTAAGAAATTGTTTTTAAAAATCATTGTTTTCCAAAATAATACTCATGTAAAGCAGCTGGTTTCGCCGTTAATATCCAGTCATATAAGGCAGTTTATTTATTTAAATTTGATATAATTATATATATTTATATTAATAAATATTTAATATAAAAACAGCATTATTAGAGTGAATAATCGAGTTTAAAAACTAGAAATGTAAATCCTGTATCAATTTTTTTAAATGCCAAAATTGTCTCTCATTGGTAAACGGAACAATATATGATATACAGTGTAAGAAATTTACCTTGACCATATACAGTTGATGAATATACCATGCAAAACCAAAAATTCACTAAAAAATCGTTGAATAAATATATATTTAAAGATCATATAATATGAGGTATTGCTTGGGTTTGGAGTATTTAGTATACTCATCCTAATACTCCAACTCTTTCAAATAGCACCACAGAGAAAAATCGCAAGGCCTTAAGTCTGGAGAGCAAGGAGACCATTTCAATTTCCTCAATATTTATATGCAATGCAAAGAAGGAGCATTATTATCAGTATTAGGGAAAAATTTAGAATTTTTCTGGCTCTTAGGAGGACCTTGAAGAGTTCCAAATTTCATTCGAGGATTTCCTGGATACACAAATTGGTTATAAGGGGGGGGCCTTTTAAGAACCATCTAACGGCATTCGGAGCTTGTCCTCACGTAATAATTGTCCATAATTTAATCGTTATCTGAGTAAAACATCATCAGGTGGGTTTATTGACATTCAAAGTCTCCATAATAAAACCGAAAGATATCCGTTACACGGGGCACCATATAATTACACGTCGGTCGGTTCATTAGCATAATAAAATCTGTGATGCAAGACGATCTCGGACGACGAACGAACCAAAAAAAAAAAAATAAATAAAAAATCGTATAATGCCATAAAATTTGTATATACGGGCCTCGAGGGTGTGGCGACGACTCGAATTATCTCATTAGCATAAACCCGTAAGGAATGTTAAAATGGCGAGAAAAACAGTAGAAAAAATCATCGTATCTACTAAATAAGGCATTTTCAGGGAAGAAAATGGCGCCGCATATAGATATATATAAATCTCGGCTTAACTTTACGTCCCTCCGTGCCATGTAATTATTTGTCCGTATACAAGAATTCATTAGCATATCGTGGCGAACGATATATTTCCCTTTGGCGATTCGCATCCTATACTTAGGGCACATGAATCCCGACTTAAGGTGCTTATTAACCGTTTTTCTAAGAAAACGACTGGGCCGCCGTATAATATGCGACCCCATGGATGAAGACCATCGATCACTCCGTATATCTTAGTTGCGGCATCTACTCGCTTTTCTTGTGAATTATTTGTTGCATTTTTTTTTTACACTATCATATTTAACGTTGAATTATTAGACTTTTAACCATGGGTCGCAATAATCCTAATATTTTATGAAATTTGATTGATTTTTGTTTTTTATTTATTTATTTATTTAATATAAACCCTACACAAACGTTCAATTACAGAGAAGTCTAATTCTATATTTACACATATGCATACCATTTCTATTTTAGCATACATTTCTTAAACTACTAACAGACTTATTGAGTTGTGTCTTTTACTGTCTCTCTTTCTCTACCTCTCTTACAGGATTAAGTCCACTCAAGTATCTAGAAAAAGAAAAAAGATTTCCTTCGTGAAATTGAGTTAAACTCCCCTAATTTTTTTCTTTCTCTCTCTATCATGTGGTCAAATGCACTCAGTTGCTCAGAATTTAAAAAAGAAATATTTTTCCAGGTAAATTAATTGAGTTAAATTCTCTTACGTTCTCTCTTTTCCTCTCTCTCTTTGTCACCTGGTGACAAAAATAAAAATCTTTCAGAGAGTCAATTTGGAGTTTACTCTCTTTCTCTCTCTCTCTCTCTCTTTCTGCCTTATTCTTATTTGTCTGAAAAAAAAAGAAATTCATACAGGTAGTTAAGTTGAAAATTATTACTTATTTCTCTCTCTTTCTCTCTCTTTGTGTCATGTGGTCTATTGCACTCAATTACCTGGAATTCAAAAAAGAAATATTCTTCCAGGCAAATCAGTTGAGTTAAATTCTCTTACGTTCTCTCTCTTTCTCTCTCCCATATGGTTGAATACAATTAAGTGCTTGAAAAAAAGGAAATTCTTACAGGTCGTTAAGTTGGAGTTTCTTTTATCTCTTTTCCTCTCTTAGAACATTGCACTCAAGTGCCTGGAATAGTAAAGAAAAATCTCAGGTATTTGAGTTGGAAATTATTCCTCTCTTCTCTCTCTCTATCTCTGTCTTATTCTCATACAATTAAATGTAATTAAATGTTTGAAAAAAAAAAAAAAGTTCTTACAGGTCGTTAAATGGGGCTTTCTTCTATCTCTCTTCCTCTCTCAGAATATTGCACTCAAGTGCCTGAAATAGTAAAAAAAATCTCAGGTTGTTGAGTTTAAAATTTTTACCCTTTTCTCTTTCTCTCTCTCTCTCTCTCTCTCTTTGTCGTGTGGTCTAATGCACTCAATTACCTAAAATTCAAAAAAAAAAAAATTCTTCCAGGTAAATTAATTGAGTTAAATTTTCTTACGTTCTCTCTCTTTCTCTCTCTCATATGGTTGAATACAATTAAGTGCTTGAAAAAAAAGGAAATTCTTACAGGTCGTTAAGTTTCTTCTGTCTTTTTTCCTCTCCTAGAGTATTGCACTCAAGTGCCTAAAATAGTAAAAAAAAAATTCCACGCTTTTGAGTTTTACTCTTTTACTCTCTCTTGCTCTCTCTTACTCTCCTACTCAGACAGAAAAAAAAGATTCTTCCAGGCAAATGAATTGTATTAGTTTACTCTTTCTCTCTCTCTGAAATAATGAAATGCATTCAAATACCTGGAAATAAATTAAAATTTGTAACAGATAGTTAAATTGGAGTTTACTTGCTCTCTCTTCCTCTCTTAAAGGGTTAAACGCACTCAAGTGCCTGGAATAGTAAAGAAAAATCTTAGGTATTTGAGTTGGAAATTATTACTCTCTTCTCTCTCTATCTCCGTCTCTCTTATATAATTAAATGCACTCAAGTATCAAATAAATAATAAAATTTTTCCATGAAATTAAGTTAAGGTCCCTTTACTGTCTCTCTTTGTCACGTGGTCAAATGCATTTAAGTATTTAAAAAAATAATAAAAATCTTCCAGACAGTTAAGTTGGAGTTTACTCTCTTTTTCTCTCTCTCTCTTTCTCCCTCTGTCTTATTCTCATACAATTCAATGCACTCAAATATCTCAAAAATTCATACAGGTAGTTAAGTTGAAGTTTCTTCTGTCTTTCTTCCTCTCTTAGAGTATTGCACTCAAGTGCCTGGAATGATAAAAAAATTCTTCCAGGCAATTCAGTTGTACTCTTTTACTCTCTCTTGCTCTCTCTTACTCTCTCTCTCAGATGATTTAATGCACTCAACTGCGTGGAATAAAAAAAAAGATTATTTCAGGCAAATGAATTGTATTCGTTTATTCTTTCTCTCTCTCTGAACTAATGAAATGCATTTAAATGCCTGGAAAAAAATTTAAAATTGTTACAGATAGTTAAGTTGGACTTTACTTTCTCTCTCTTCCTCTTTTAGAGGGTTAAACGCACTCAAGTGCCTAGAATAGTAAAGAAAAATCTCAGGTATTTGAGTTGGAAATTATTCCTCTCTTCTCTATCTCTGTCTCTCTTATATAATTAAATGCACTTAAGTATTTAAAAAAATAAATAAAAATCTTTAAACAGTTAAGTTGGAGTTTACTCTCTTTTTCTCTCTCTCTCTTTCTCTCTCTGTCTTATTCTCATACAATTCAATGCACTCAAATATCTCAAAAATTCATACAGGTAGTTAAGTTGAAGTTTCTTCTGTCTTTCTTCCTCTCTTAGAGTATTGCACTCAAGTGCCTGGAATGATAAAAAAAATTCTTCCAGGCAATTCAGTTGTACTCTTTTACTCTCTCTTGCTCTCTCTTACTCTCTCTCTCAGATGATTAAATACACTAAACTGCCTGGAATAAAAAAAAAGGTTATTTCAGGCAAATGAATTGTATTCGTTTAATCTTTCTCTCTCACTGAAATAATGAAATGCATTTAAATGCCTGGAGAAAAATTTAAAATTGTTACAGATAGTTAAGTTGGATTTTACTTTCTCTCTCTTCCTCTTTTAGAGGGTTAAACGCACTCAAGTGCCTGGAATAGTAAAATAAAATTCTTCCAGGCAATTGAGTTATACTCTTTTACTCTCTCTTTCTCCTCCTCTTAGAGGATTAAATGCACTCAAATTCCTAAAATTAGAAAAAAGATTCTTCCAGGTAATTAAGTTTTACTCTCTTACTCTCTCTCTCAGATGATTAAATGCACTCAACTGCCTGGAATAAAAAAAAAGATTCTTTCAGGCAAATGAATTGTATTCGTTTATTCTTTCTCTCTCTCTGAACTAATGAAATGCATTTAAATGCCTGGAAAAAAATTTAAAATTGTTACAGATAGTTAAGTTGGAGTTTAATCTCTTTTTCTCTCTCTCTCTTTCTCTCTCTGTCTTATTCTCATACAATTCAATGCACTCAAATATCTCAAAAATTCATACAGGTAGTTAAGTTGAAGTTTCTTCTGTCTTTCTTCCTCTCTTAGAGTATTGCACTCAAGTGCCTGGAATGATAAAAAAAATTCTTCCAGGAATTCAGTTATACTCTTTTACTCTCTCTTGCTCTCTCTTACTCTCTCTCTCTCTCAGATGATTAAATGCACTAAACTGGCTGGAATAAAAAAAAAGGTTATTTCAGGCAAATGAATTGTATTCGTTTATTCTTTCTCTCTCTCTGAACTAATGAAATGCATTTAAATGCCTGGAGAAAAATTTAAAATTGTTACAGATAGTTAAGTTGGATTTTACTTTCTCTCTCTTCCTCTTTTAGAGGGTTAAACGCACTCAAGTGCCTGGAATAGTAAAATAAAATTCTTCCAGGCAATTGAGTTATACTCTTTTACTCTCTCTTTCTCCTCCTCTTAGAGGATTAAATGCACTCAAATTCCTAAAATTAGAAAAAAGATTCTTCCAGGTAATTAAGTTTTACTCTCTTACTCTCTCTCTCAGATGATTAAATGCACTCAACTGCGTGGAATAAAAAAAAAGATTATTTCAGGCAAATGAATTGTATTCGTTCATTCTTTCTCTCTCACTGAAATAATGAAATGCATTTAAATGCCTGGAGAAAAATTTAAAATTGTTACAGATAGTTAAGTTGGAGTTTACTTTCTCTTTCTTCCTCTTTTAGAGGGTTAAACGCACTCAAGTGCCTGGAATAGTAAAGAAAATTCTCAGGTATTTGAGTTGGAAATTATTACTCTCTTCTCTATCTCTGTCTCTCATATATAATTAATTGCACTTAAGTATTTAAAAAAATAAATAAAAATCTTTAAACAGTTAAGTTGGAGTTTACTCTCTTTTTCTCTCTCTCTCTTTCTCCCTCTGTCTTATTCTCATACAATTCAATGCACTCAAATATCTCAAAAATTCATACAGGTAATTAAGTTGAAGTTTCTTCTGTCTTTCTTCCTCTCTTAGAGTATTGCACTCAAGTGCCTGGAATGATAAAAAAAAATTCTTCCAGGCAATTCAGTTGTACTCTTTTACTCTCTTTTGCTCTCTCTTACTCTCTCTCTCTCAGATGTTTAAATGCACTCAACTGCCTGGAATAAAAAAAAAGATTCTTTCAGGCAAATGAATTGTATTCGTTTATTCTTTCTCTCTCTCTGAACTAATGAAATGCATTTAAATGCCTGGAAAAAAATTTCAAATTGTTACAGATAGTTAAGTTGGAGTTTACTTTCTCTCTCTTCCTCTTTTAGAGGGTTAAACGCACTCAAGTGCCTGGAATAGTAAAGAAAAATCTCAGGTATTTGAGTTGGAAATTATTACTCTCTTCTCTATCTCTGTCTCTCTTATATAATTAAATGCACTCAGGTATCAAATAAATAATAAGATTCTTCCATGAAATTAAGTTAAGCTCCCTTTACTGTCTCTCTTGTTCACGTGGTCAAATGCAATTAAATATTTAAAAAAAAAATTAAAAACTTTCAACCAGTTAAATTGAAGTTTACTCTCGTTCTTTCTCTGTCTAATTCTCATACAATTAAATGTACTCAAATGTTTGAAAAAAAAAGAAGTTCTTACAGGTCGTTAAGTGGGACTTTCTTCTATCTTTCTTCCTCTCTCAGAGTATTGCACTCAAGTGCCTGGAATAGTAAAAAAAAATTCTTCTACGCAATTGAGTTGTTCTCTTTTACTCTCTCTTGCTCTCTCTTTCTCCTCCTCTTAGAGGATTAAATGCACTCAAATTCCTAAAATTAGAAAAAAGATTCTTCCAGGAAAATGAATTGTATTCGTTTATTCTTTCTCTCTCTGAAATAATGAAATGCACTCAAATGCCTGGAAAAAAATTAAAAATTGTTACAGATAGTTAAGTTGGAGTTTCTTCTATCTCTCTTCCTCTCTTAGAGGGTTAAATGCACTCAAGTGCCTAGAATAGTAAAAAAAATTCTTACAGGCAACTGGGTGGTACTCTTTTACTCTCTCTTTCTTCTCCTCTTAGAGGATTAAATGCACTTAAATTCCTAAAATTGGATTCTTCCAGGTAATTGAGTTTCACTCTCTTACGCTCTCTCTCAGATGATTAAATGCACTCAACTGTCTAGAATTTAAAAAAAAGATTCTTTCAGACCAATAAATTGTATTCGTTTATTCTTTCTTTCTCTCTCTCTCTCTCAGTCTTATTCGCATACAATTAAACGCACTCAAATGTCTGAAAAAAAGAAATTCATGCAGGTAGTTAAGCTGGAGTTTCTTCTATCTCTCTTTCTCTCTTACAGTAATGCACTTAAGTGCCTGAAATCTTAAAAAAATCTTATCTTAAAAAAAAAAAAATCTGAAATCTTAAAAAAATCTTATCTTAAAAAAAAAAAAATCTTAGGGTTGTTGAGTTTAAAATTATTTCTCTTTTCTCTCTCTCCCTCTCTCTCTCTCTCTCACTCTCTGTCGTGTAGTCTAATGCACTCAATTATCTAGAATTCAAAAAAGAAATATTCTTCCAGACAATTGAGTTAAATGCTCTTACGTTCTCTCTCTTTCTCTCTCTCATATGGTTGAATACAACTGAATGCTTGAAAAAAAAGGAAATTCTTACAAGTTGTTAAGTTGAAGTTTCTTCTATCTCTCTTCCTCTCTTAGAGGGTTAAATGCACTCAAGTGCCTGGAATAGTAAACAGTAATGAAATAATATTCCCACAATCTAATCTGCAGTCCAAATACCACTGAGTCAATGTGTACATCCCAAAACAGCCTAGAATCAAGATGTACTTCCAGAAATCTAACACCTGAAAACTTTCACTGACGTCATTATCCCTTATCACAACTTTATTTATTCAACAAGTTCAAACAGGTACGCAGCCCTGTAACCTCGATAAAACCTTCATAGCATCATCTGCAGTATCCATCAGTAGATTAGATTGTTGTGTCATCGGCAAAAAGTGTGGACTTCTCAGAATGCTAGTCGCACTATTCCTAGAATTATGTACTGCCTGAATAAATCTATGTCCATATGTATTTTGTTTAAATAATGCCATTTTAAGACTTCCAGATTATTTAATGTTATTCCTCAACTTATTTTTCTTTATAATATTTTTAACTATAGATTTTCACGCTTTACAAGCAATTCACTGTAATTTTTTCTGCATTTTCGACATTTTAAACAAATGTTTAACCTATCATAATTTTTCTAAATTCTAGACATTTGATGTCATCTTTTACTTAGTCCAGGCGTTAAATATGACCATTATTTTTTATGTTACAGGAGTGCCTTTCAGAAGTTTCATATCCTCCATTTTGTTCCCGGAATTTTTTTTATTTTTATATTTCAAGCAATTCTCATTTTCCAGTCCTATGTTTTCCAGGGTTTGTTTGAAATCGATTTAATTATTTTCCAGTAATTCCCGGTTTCAGTCTGTGCAAGATATTTTTAAATTTAATTTAATATTCTATAAATTTCTTTCAGGCATTTTTTCATTTTTGTACTGTAGATAATAACCGTTCCATTTTGGTCCTTTGAACCGGATTTACAGTTGTTAATTACAGTTCCAATCTATTATATATATTTTTAATTAAATTTAATTATCTTTAAATCTGTTCAGGCATTTCATTAGTTTTTTTCTGCAAATAATGGACAGGTAAATGGAAAATTGACTGAAAGGGATTTTCTTTAAATAGGACACATGAAAAAGGTTCAAAATTTCCCTGATATCAATTTCTTCTATAGGCAACTAAATAACCAATAAAAATGATCATAAGATTTATTTTTTACAAATCCCTGCTTTTGCTTTTTAAAATCACTTTTTTTTCGAACCTCATTGATTATGTATTATATATTATATGGTCCATAAAGTTATATTCCCTTCTTACACAATAATTAAATAAGATAATTGAATAGCTATTACAATCAGAGAACATAATACAATAAAGATGGAAAATTTAATCAATGATGGTTTACTTATTCCTTGGGAATGCATCTACCGCATATGCAGGGCATTAATTATAACGGATGATTTTTTAATGAAATTTTTTAATTTTCTTCTTGGATCACTAATAACATAAAAATTATTTTTAAATTAAAGGATCGTGCTAGTAAAATACATGAATTAACAAAAATATACAAATTTATGGAAAATTGTATTTAAAGAAAGTTAAAATTTCTTCTAGGTATTTGAAGTTACTTCTAGCAACTTTTCTTATTTTTTTTCCGAGCAGTTTAGCCTTTTATCTCTTGGAGTTTTTTTCCAATTCTCTCAACTAAAAATAAGGTTTGAATTGCCTGGAAAAATGTATTTATTTAGTCACATATTGAATAGAAAAATTACGCTCTTTTAGGCAATTCAGGTGCCCCCAGTACTGTTTTATACTTTCTAGACATTTGCAGTACATTTTTCTTAAAAAACGACATTTTTGTGATTATTTATAAGGTCTCAACTGCCTGGAAAAGTTCAGTTATTTAACCAAAAACTTACATATACATTCAGTGTATCAAAAAAATCCCAATGAGAATGCAATTTTTAGACTATATTTTTAATCATTAAGCATAACGTGCCCCTATATATTTTGCTACGAACCCCTATTTATTTTTAGTTGATTTACGTACGCCCATATATTCTATTCTATTAAATACCTTATAAATATTATTTCTTACACCTTAGAAGAAAAAACAACACAAAACCCTCTGTTTCATTCATTTACTCTTCTGCTGCATTTAATAGACCCAGAATGTAGATATTTCGAATTTTTAAAGCAGTTTTGCCTTTTATTTTTTAAAGTTCTATCAGTTCTACCATTTACAACTGTCTGGAAAAATTAATTTATTTCACGACATAAATACAATTAAAGCTATGTCTAGGCGAATAAAATTAATTTGTCTGCCAGGCAATTTAGGGGCTTCCAGTTCTTTTATATTTTCTAGGCAGTTGAAATACATTTTTTCCTCTAAAAACGACATTCTTATGATTATAATCCGAAAAATTAATAAGATCTCAACTGCCTGGAAAACTTCATTAGTTGTATCAAAAAATTGTACTTAAACAAAATTAAAATCTCTTCTAGGTATTTGAAGTTACTTCCAGCAACTGTTCTAAAAATAAGGCTTGAATTGCCTGGAAAAATGTGTTTATTTAGTCACAAAATAAATTGCAAAATAATGCTCTTTTAGGCAATTCAGGTGCCTCCAGTACTGTTTTATACTTTCTAGACAGTTGCAGTACATTTTTCTTTAAAAGCGACATTTTTGTGATAATAAATAAGGTCTCAACTGCCTGGAACAGTTCATTTATTTTACCAAAAACTAATAGTACTAATAAATACCTTCAACTTTATTAAAAATTTCCCAATCAGAATGCAGTTTTTTGACTACATTAAGCATGACGTGCCCCTATATATTTTGCTACGAACCCCTATTTATTTTTAGTTGATTTAAGCACGCCCATATATTCCATTCTATTAAACCCCCTATAAATATTATTCCTTACACCTTACAAGGAGAATTATTAAGCTGATTGCTTACAAAACCTTCCATTTCATTCATTTACTCTTCTGCCACACTCAATAGACATGGAACATATAGTGGATTCAAACACAAGAGGGCCGGGAACAAAAATATGAAATTGTAGCAAAAGAGGGATTTGGACTCTCAAACCAAAGGGGCGTTCCAGTATTCCAAACAGGATTACAAACCGACGTATTCATCCGGAATTTTAGTATGGATGTGAACGCGACAGCTGCTCCTAAGCTGATTCCTCCTCCTGTCTGACATGCAGCAGACGTTCGAAAATATGAAACCGTAAAAGTATTATTTTTTTTATTAATTTTTAAGTAGGCACCCCCCTTGTCCTGAATTATTAAGGGTAGTTTTTTTTTTCGGCTCAAATCTTTGCTTTACACGGTGTTCCTCCCTCGCGGACAAGATTAATGCCGTCATAATTCAACGCAGCGAAGGGGGCTCGAATTCTTTTCGGAAACAGGTAGTTTGTACTTGGAAGAATTATTGTACCTGCATGTGGTCAAAAAGTCCGGTGGTATATTTAGCTTTAAATTTGCATGCCAGGAAGTTGAGAAATATTTATTTTTTAGCCACCCTAAAATGGAAATTAGCCCCCATGTTCTAGGAACCTTTAATTATTTTCATGCTTTATAGGGCGAGGTTCCTCTAGTTATTGAAGTATAAAAGAAGGAGTTTTTTCTATGAAATATCTAGGAGCACGTACTAAGAATAAATAACTGGAGTGCTATGTTATCTTGACAAAACTAATGGTGCAACGTGTATTGATACTCAAAAAAGAAGCATTAAAATGTGCAAAATTTTATTGTTCGTTTAAACTATTTGACGGGCATTTTCATTTAGTTGGGGAGTGGCCACTTACGCAAATATCCTCCCCCGGTAATGACGATAAACGTTTTGAACTAAAATCCCTTTCCCCCGGAAAATATAAAACCGGAAACCGGAGCTTTTTGAATACAACAATCCAGTCGAGTATGTTTAAATGTGAATTTAAAGTCTCTTGTACGCATTCAATTGTTCCGCTTTCAACAAAACGACTCTAGTATGGTATTTTCTGAATTTTGTTGCGGAGATTAGTCTTATTTTGCATTGTACGGGATTTATGTGTCTGTGTGTGTACCTGGTATTTGGGAAAACACCGGAATTTTCTAGGTAGGAATTAAATTCGCTAAAAAGGGCTGTATAGTTAGCGGAATAAACAACACTTGAGTTTTTGTTTTTTGGGAATTAATGGTGGAGCCATTCTTTAGTAACGTTTACTCGTACATTCTGTGAGGTTTTAGGGGGATTTTATGCATTAAATATTTCAAAAGGAACCCACTTACCCGTCGAGTGAAATTATGTACAAAATGCTAAAATATTTTAAGAGTGTAAGGCATAATCGAAATAAAAAATGTCAACAAATGCCTGGAAGATTCGGAATGCATAAAAAATAAATCATAAAGCTTGAAGGAGATCATTGGAATATACAGCAAATTACATTATATACCTGGAATAAAATTAACGTTTTTTTTTAAATTCTCGATATGAAAAATTTGTCAAAGAAATTACTAAATCTCCAATAAAATTAATGCAACTAGACAAACAATAAAGAAAACTCTGGAAACATTTTTCCAGGCAATAAAAATTCCCATCCAGGATTTCCCATCACTATAAAGAATATAAAATAAAATTTCTTTCAGTTGTAATAAAGTAAATTATTTTAAAACGCTGGAGTTCGCTTTTGGTCCTTCGAACCGGCATTTCATGTACAGCTATTAATTCATTTCCATTTATTCCTGTTTTTCTGACTCAATAATTGATAGAAAAATGAAAAGTTTGAAGAGAAGAAAGTTTGAAGAAAAATGTCGTTTTTAGAGAAAAAATGTACTTCAACTGCCTGAAAAATATGAAATAAAAATCTGATAATTTTTTTGATTTTATCATAAAATTTAAAATTCAAGAGATCAGCTTTGGAAAAAAAAATTAATCTCGGGAAATTTGACCCAAAGTGATAAAATCCCTAAATTTGATATAAATATTTATATGTTTTTCCTTGATACGATTTATTTAAATATACAATCACTTGGAGAATATCAAGAAAATATTCGTTTCAATTAACGCAAAATTGAGTTAGTTCAAACTGTGATATGACCTATTAAAGTTTGCTTTTTTAATCATATTTATTCAGATGAAATAATTTTCTTGATGTTTTGGTGAACACACACAGTTTGCATTCAAATTATTAAACAGTAGGTCGGAAAATAAATCTAATTTATAGATTTAAGTACAAATTTTATTATGATTTGAATTTGTTTTGGCTTTTATTGTCCATTAAAGCGAACATATTTGGAAATCTCTCAGCATCAACCTCTATAATAGCCTGGACTAAGCTATTATATCTCTGGAGATATCCAAACTGGGATTTTCAGCACTTGAAACTGGACGTTTCTTATCAGATTTAGTCCGGCACGTTTCTCCTTCACTGGTTACAAGGAAAACCATACAATCAAGATGTAATAATAAGTTTCTTGCTCTGGTTTCCTGTTTTATCAATTGAAAAATGTCGTTATTTTTCTACTACTAGTTTTCAATACTTTTGGCACGATTTGTGTTTTTGACTCTAAATTTCTTTTAATATTTTCGGTCGTTTTTGTATTTCTTCCAGACATTTGACATAATTTTCTTGTATCCTTCGAGCACTTGTAAAAAAATTGCTCATTTTATTCCAAGTATTTGATATCCTTTTTCAAACACTCCAAGAAATTCAAATATTTTTTCCAGGTTATTGGTGTACATTTTGAATTGGCCTCCACTGATTTTCAAATTCTTGCAGTAATTTTATGGGTCATTCAGTTTTTTTTTTAACTGCCAACAATTGACAAATAATTTGTCATATTCATTTTATTTGATATTTAAAGGTTTGTTAAACGTTCTTGTACCATTTTATTCGAGGCATGCGATATTCTTTACTATGTATTTCAGGGACTAGAACTCATTTTCCAAGCTTTTGGAATCACTGTTTTTCAAGCTCTTAGTCATTTCTTATGCATTGATTGTGAATTTCCAATAAATGTATGGGTTATATTGTATACTTTAGTCGAACTGAAAATACTTCATATTTTCCAAGAAGTGCGTTATCCAAGGCTTTAAGTGATTTTAAGGCCCTTGGAAGAATAATGATTTGAATAGTTTGCCTTTTCCAGAACAGTTTAGAGTGACTGGAAATAAATAAGAGTAAGTGAAAGAGCTTTATACAATTGAATCAAAAGATCTTGAGTATTGGGAAATGCAAAATTAATTCACCTGCTTATTGAAATGGCTGAAGACTAAAAGAACCTGCCTGGAAAACTACTGAAAGTCTTTGAAAAGCAAAAATCACTTAGGCAGCCTTAAAAGAAGACCATATACACTAAATAATGTATTCCAGGCACTTAAAAGAAAGATAATGTTAACACTGAGAGGCATAAGAGACTTTTCTCCGTTCTGTCCCCTAGAAATCTTAGAGAAGGCTAAGAAACAATGACTGCATTAACTGCCTGGAATTAGTCAATAATTCTTTGAGGCACTTAAGAGAAATAGAGAGTTATAACTAAGACTAAAAAATTATTTATTTGACAAAAATAATATAAAACTTATTTATGAATGACCTAAAATGCCTGGCAAAATTGACCCTGCAAAAGCCTGATAAAATGACTTTAATATGCTGAAAAATTGAAAAAAATCTAACTGCTTATGACTTCGCGTTTTTTTTTTGCTCTTTTAGAATATGGAATATGCCTAAAAGACATTGAAATATCATTAAAATGGTTGTATAATGGCTGAAACAGACGACTTTCTGGAAAAGGACTGAAGGTGGCTTAATTTTACAGCTAAAGATTTTTTTTCATTCCAGGCAGTTGAAAGATGATCTTTTTTAAATTTCAGGCAGTTGGGAACGAATTTTTAACCCTTGCAAGCCGTTGAAAAATTATTTTTTTCAATGGTAATAAAAATAATTTTGTAGATTCATTTTAATTGATATTTAAAAGTTTATTAATTCAAAATTGAACAAAAAAAATGGTTATTTTATTCCAGGCATGTGATAATCTTTTCTATGTATTCCAGAGATTACAACTAGTTTTCCAGGCTTTTGGAATCATCAAGTTTTATAATTAATTTTTTCCGTACCTTTCAGGCATTTCATGACATTGCTCATGTAGGTCGGACATTTACAAAATTTCGAAAAGTTTAATATTCTTTAGTCTCCTATGATATCCAGATGTTTAAAATTTAATTTTAATTTTTTTATTTTATTCCAGGCATTTATTTTTTTTTAAATATTTTATTCCCTCATCTACGTCTTCCAGGCATTTGACATATTTTTTGTATTATTCCAGCACTCAATTTTTTATTTTAGTACGGGAATTTTTTATCTTTTGACTCCAATAAAGTGAAACACATCATTAAGCAATTTAACTGTGACACCTTTCTTATTATTATTATTATCTTATATTATCCAAATATTTACAATACTTTCTCATAAAAAAAAATAGGGTTTTTGATGTATTTCCTTATCTCTTCCAGGCATTCCCTACCATTTTTTGATATTTTTTTGAAAATCATATAAATATTTATATCAAATTTAGGGATTTTATCACTTTGGGTCAAATTTCCCGAGATTATTTTTTTTTTTCCAAAGCTGATCTCTTGAATTTTAAATTTTATCATAAAATTTAAAATGCAAGAAGCCATTTACCAAAAAACTTTAAATCTGATATCTTATGATTTTATAAGAAGCCGTGTTCCAAAATTTATATCTCTATCTTTTGAGGCTTTTAATTTATGTGCATTTCTCTGTAGAAACTTAAATTTATTTTAGAGGAACTTCCGAGAGTGATTTCTTGAATTTTAAAAATGTTTGAAAAAACACTCAAACATGTGTCTAATAGTTTTTGAGAAGAAACTGTCTTCTAATTTTCACAGGCTTTAATTTCTTGGTTTTTCAATTATGAAGCATTCTCAACTTTATTTTAAAACACATCAGCTTGGTATTGAAATGAAACTTCTATTTTTAATCCTGCCTAGAAATTATATTAATATATATTTAAATATGTCCATCTAACTAAGACAAAAATAATTATTTGGTATTAACAAGAACCTGCTTCATAATTTTCTCTATTACTTTCTCTGTGTTTTCCTCGTTAACATTCCGAGAGATCATTGCTTTAATATTGTAACCTCTTCCAGAGTTCTCCAGTAATTTGTTGATTTCCTCCTGTTTCTTCTGGTTAAGTTCTTTTAGTAAATCAGCATCTCTTTTGGCGGTTTTTTGTATTGCTTTCGCTCGGTTTATTTTCTCCTCGCTCAGCTGCTGGGAAACCCTCTCTATGATTTCCTGTTTTTGTTTCAGTGACTCCAGATAAAATTTTTCCTGGAAAATACAAAACAAGGATTAATTTACTGTATTATATAAAATACAGCTTTAGTTTTCGTTCAATAAAACAGCATTCCTCAACAAATCCTTATGTGATTTTGTTTGAAAAAAGTCAATGCAACAATGTATATCAAACTTTAAATGAAATAAGAGCTTCTACTAACATAAGAACTTCCTTATTAAAATTCCTTAACAAATCCAAGTGAGTTATTTCCCCAATTTAATAAAAAATTTGACATGATAAAGCTTCAGGATAAGTTGCTAGGAAAGTTCTGGTTTTAAGTGAAAAAAACAGGAAAGCCTTCTTTAAAGACTGTTAAAACCTAGTGCAGATAACACCAAACCTAATTCATTAAGTCCCAATGGAAAATAATATGTAGGGACATGTATTAAAGCAGAATTTAATCCAAGCAATACTGTAAACATGGATGCTTTTCATATAATGTAGAAATATTACAGAAACATGCATTTTTATATTAAAGATTACACTTTTATAGCAGAACATATAAAATGTTATATAGTATTGTCCTTTATAGTCCTCTGACTAAAAAGTAAAATATATCTTGCTGGTAATAAAACAGTAAACTAGGAAACTTTGTCAGTGGGAATTCAGAAAGCCTGGGTTTCAACATCTGTGGTTTTAGTTTAATTGACTTACCTATGTCCTAAGGCCAAAAATTATTAAGTCAATTGTATTAAATTAAAATGAATACCTGATTAAACCTCTGTTGCAATTCCTCAATTTCTTTCTCCAACTTTTCCACTGCCTTAGGTTGAAAGCAGTCCTCGGGTACCATATTTGCCACATCGACACAATCTTTTGGTATCTCAAAAATATCTTGAATCTCCTCCTGCAAAAATTGACATTTCTATAACGTAATTTGTTTAATATGGTAATTACCAACGTTAAATTTCTTCAGATGCTCGGCAAGTTCGAGCCACAGTTCTTGATATTGTTTCCCTAATAATTCATTTACTTGATCTTTGTCCATATGGGCATGTTCCTCGTATACTTCGGCTATTTGGACCATTATGCATTTTATTTTAAGGTCTATGTACTCGACATCTAGAAAGTTTTTGGATGCATTAGAAAGATATCGAGTATTTAGGACAACTTACAATCAGTGTAAACCTGTGTAGAAGTACAACCGTAATAAAACATTTCGGTTAGTTCCCTTTTTAGTTGCTCTAATTTGCCGTTCATATTTATTTTTTTATAAGAAACGAGTAAACTTTATCTAAATAAAATTTACATGAAAAAACGAATTTTAAATTTAAAATTTGTAAACAAAAACAAAATTGACAAGCAACATGACGTTTGACTTGATTGACACACAGCTGATTTTGACGTTTGATTAGGCTAAAGTTAAGGTTAAACTTTACTGGTGTTTGAGCAATTTAAGACCCAACGATTATCCAAAACAAATTGTTTGTTTAGTAGAAAGTACATGGTCTATAGAAGATTATAAAACAAAAAAAAAATTGATGAAATATGTTTTGAACTATAAAATGAAAAAAACTTCTTACTAAATGACGTCATTTTCGAAACATTGCTATGCGAAAACTCTCCGATATGTCACTTTTTGACAAGGATATGCGACCGTGTTGCAATATCTGACAAAAGTCTATAAAGTTTAGTCGGCAATTATAAACAAATTAATGATAAATAACTCCATTGTAAAAGTATTACCAACCCACTATACTACTAGCAACATTTAAACGCAAAATTACTTATAACCATGAAATATTTCTATATATATATAAACCCTCCATTACTTCATAATAGATTTAAGGTAAGCTTCCTAAAAAGAAATTTAAAAATCGTTGGGTCGTAAATTGCTCAATCACCAATTTTTCTTTTCAAATTTTTAGTACACCTACCAATAATAGTAAATCAGATTATATATTTTAATTGGGCAAATGTAAACTTTAATTTTTATGGAAGACATAATCATACAATTTAGCAACAGCGGTAATATTTGGTCCTCTAGTTTCTCCTTTATGCCTTGTCATCTGTGGCAGGTGTCAAATGACAGATAAAGAAACGTCAAAGTTTTGTTTATCTTCTCTCAGATTACAGTTGATTTTCTTAAAAAAAACCTAATTTAGGTCGAGTCGAGAAAATTCTACTATAAACGCAAATTTAAATTTTACGTAAATCACGACACAAACTTTAAGCATTTCCATACAGAAAATCAAAATGTCAGAATCTGTGCCGTCGCCCCAGCATCCAGAACCCTCGACTTCCACAGTGACCCTGACCGAAACCGTAGACGAACAGGTATAAAGACAATTTATAAGGGCCCCAGAAACATAAATTCAAATCTTTTAAAAATCTAAACATTTTTTAGGATCATGCTGTTCCAAGGTTAACAGTGAAACTCAAAAAGCCCCGAACAGACCGAAAGGTCCAGTGGAGCACGGAAACAGTGGATAACGAACATTTAGGCAAAAAAAAATCAAAATGTACGTATGCAATAGTTTATTTTAAAAATCACTTCAAAAAAAACTCGGGTTTAGGTTGTTGTATCTTCAACAAACCTCGTAAGTTTGGAGAAAGCTCTTCGTCAGACTCGTCTGATGATGAGTGCGAACATTGTCAGGGGCATGTAGAGAAAAAAAAGAGGCATATGGATCATCAGGCTCAAAAGAGTGAAAATAGTGTGGATCCTCCTAATGGTTCCAGTCCAGGAGAGCCCGCCAAAGGGTTAATCGAGTAAGGTTTATTTTGCATACTTAATTTCTAAGGTAATTAAATTGAGAAGATTAAAGCAGTTATTTCTCTGTGATATAAAATGCTGTCACAATAATTTGTTCAGTGTCAGTCTAATTTACTATTATAAGGTATATAATATAATGAAATTATGTGTACTTGTGTTTATTTAACATTAAATTAATTTGTTGTTAATGTTATGACATAGTTTCGATCATAAAATTAAAAAAAAGCTTTTAATAAATTAATTGGGGTCAACACCCCTGGATAAATTAATATTATATTTGTGTTTTAGTACCCCCCAAACCCTAACATTGCATTTATTTAAATTTAAATTCATTTCATTTCTAAAGCACTATTTTTGAGGTATAGATGCAATAATGAACAAACATGTTTGGACTTTATCGGAGTATATTATACTTAAATTTAATTCACCTTCATATAACAGTAAATTTTTATATCCATGAATTCTTACGACATACGAAAATCTCTCCAAACAGCTCGGACGAAGGAGTGATTAAAAACAAAAACAAATAGTGGGAAAAGTCTAAATTATTTTTACAGCATTTAAAATTTCGATTCATTTTAGTGTCACATTTGTTATACTGAACAAAATTACAATTGTTTGAAAGACTATTTCTGACTGTGTTCTGGTTTTTGTCACTTTACTCCCTATGCTATAAAACTTGTTGATAAAGTTTGCAAAAACCGATCTATTATATTTTTGCAAACATTGTTCTGTTATTAAAATTTTGCAACACAACAATTTAACAAAAAAATAAGAGTACAATAATTAAATACGTGTGCCTTGACCCATGATCTGTGGAGATCGTAAGGAATATGCGAGCTTATGACAAGAGTACCTCCAAGTCAGTTTGGAATAACTGGCTACTGATTGAAAAATCTCATGATAAGAAAGTTTTCCAAAGATGTTAAATAATTTTCCAGGCTTCAGAGGTCATTTTAGAGAGTTTGTAATTGTACATCATACTGATATTCATAAAAATGTACTTGGCCTGACATGTCAAAGATATAAAAAAGATGTCTTTAAGAAGTCACTTTTGCGACCAATAACTTATAAACAAATGTCTTGAAATTACAAACCTTACTAAAAATCTTACTAGTTTTTTTAATTTACAACAGAATTACATATATTCTAAGCAAATCTATTTCCTAGACTTTTTCCTTTTTGTCGAATGCGTTGACATTCGGGAACCTTCGCGAGAAGCCTTTTCCGTAATCGAGGGGCTCCTTATTAAATCCTCTAGCATGCTCAGTCTATCAAACTCGACTTTTTCGAACGTTAAAAGCAAAACAGCTTCATAAAACTCGATAAAAGAGAGCCTATATTGCCACTGGCATGTCTTTATCGAACCGGACATAACTTGAGGGCAAATCTTGGCCAGGCATTGGATTATCTTTTTCCGTCCCAACTTGGAAAAAATGTAGAGACCTTGATAATGCGTTTGAGAACGTTCGTTCAATGTTCTTGTTTGGAGAGGTTCTAGAACCAAGAAATTTTTGGTAAAGTTGATTTATTTCAGTTATTAACCATACCGGCGTAGTAGGAAGGTTCATTGTTTAAAATGGTCACGTTGTAACCCTTAGGATCGATAGGCTCATAATGGTTTTCATTATGGATCAACTTGTAACACGGAATAGTTTGTTCCTGCTTCAGAGAAGTGCTCTTTATGAATTTTTCTATGGTATGTGGTTCTCCAATGTCCTTGTATAGCTTATACATGGCATCCACTGGTGCCAAATCTTTGAGGCTTCTCAAGCAATTACCTGAAATTTTATGACTTATACCCTTAAAGTTTAGCTGCAAAAAAAATGCCATTACCTTGGTATATTCCGGCATTCGGTAGAAGCTGATGGTCTAAGAAGTTCTTGAACATGTAATACATAAAGCCAGTAGAAGGGGTGTAGTACATGTGGTTTTCCGCGTTATACATGATACAAGCGATTCCGACGAGGGACTGCACGAATTGCCAAAAGTAAATCGGCTCCCAAGGACAATGGATGGTTTCCAGACAACTTGTTGGGTTATCGTATAAGACTTCGTCTATTTCTATTATTGATACGCCACCCTTATCTGTAACACCAATATCTCTGGAAAAAAAAACAAAAACCTGTAGTAATTCCAGATTTCCAGAAGCTTATTATTTATTATAGACAAGTAAAGATGTTCAGACAGAGATGGCGCCTGAAAAAGCTGCTTTTATTGATTCTAATAAGAAAAATTAAAAATCTCTACGGTCGTCGACGCACATAGGAGTATTTCATCAATCTGGGCGGTCAAAAGTCCGTTTTCCGAAATCGGGCCGGAAAAGATTTGATACATGTTTTTAGGTATCCAAGACTATAGTGCATCAATTTATTGTTTATGCCTTGTCAATGCTCTTAATTGTCACTTTAAGGTTAATAGTTTGTGAAGTCTATATCAAAGTGTTTAGAATGAAATAAATTTAATAATTTTTAATTTCAATTGTGTCGTACTTAGATTATTTTAAGAAAAGAAAAGTTATGGAGTCTAATAAAACAGGTAAGTACTTACAAACTGCATTTTTATTTTTTTACATTTATTGTATACTCTCTTTGGTATTCCATTTTTAAGATGATAACCTTTTAGTAATAAACATTTAAAAAAATATATATCAAAAATGATTAAGTCAAAGTGCCGGGCATTAATATTAATTTTTTGAATAGCCTACATAGGATGCTATTTACATTTTTCAGGGAGTCAGAAGGTGTTAATATAACAAAAATCTGGAAGCATACGTCCTTAACTTTGGACCATTTTCTGATGAGGATGAAATAAAAGTAAAACGAAAAATTCGTCGGCTGAAGTCTGAAATTGTAGTATCAAAATGGAAAAAGTCACATACTATATGGGATAAATTCGAAAAGTATAACAAAGGATGGCTGAATGGAATCATTTCACTTCCTAAACCTCTGAGCTCGTCCTCTCAAAGAGTTGGCCGTCCAAAAACAAAATTCTATGATTCGAGTGAAAGAACCAAGAGAAGAGAAACGGAAACTTTGAGAAGAGACAATGACCTGGAAGAACTTACTTTTGCAACTCAAGTAAAATTAGGTAAGTGAGTAAACAAAATAAATTACTTTTAGACGATTCAATGCTAAAGGCCGGAAATGGCAGCAAATTTATCATTTAATGTTTTTTTTGCTAATCAAATTTATCATCTAAAAAATATAAAGATCATAATATTAACCAACTTAAAGAAAGTACCGTTCAAATTTTAAAAAAATACACACTTAAAAAATAAAAAAAGAATTAGGTTCCTATTCTTAATTTATAAAAGTTTAATTTAGCGCATCGTCTGCAGACCTAGTTATTCTTTGAAGGAAACTTAAAATCTCCTGCCGCAACCTGCTTCGGTCCAGCTCTGGCATTGGCACCTCCTGATCCTGCATGCCGTAAATAAACGTCATTAATGAACTGCGATTCATTTTCCTCAAAGCGGGTCTGAAATGCCTGTCAAATGTTATCATCATCTGCTGTTCGGTGTTGTTCGGTAACCCAATATATGCAGACCAGGTTTTTCTTTGTAGGACACTTAAAATTTCCTGCTGCAACCTACTTTGGTCCCACTCTAGCATTGGCACCTTCTGATCCTGCATTTCGTAAATAAATGCAATTAAAGTATCGTGACTTGACAAATATATTCAACATGTGCTGTTCGGTGCTGCTCCTTTCAGATATAACGTATCGGCAATTATCATTTGCAGCCATTTTCAAAATTGTATTTTCGGATTGAAATATTTATAATCACGGGATTATGACAACTAACTTTGTTTTTGACATATTTGTCAATATCGCAGAATACCTTGATTAATAACACATATTAACGATATAAGTGGATGGTAAATAAAGTCCAATGCAACGATATATTAGAATGGTCACCCGTCAAAACACCAGCATTCCACTTGCCAAACAATGTCATCCACCTTCTATTTACATTGTTTGAGAAGTAAAATGCTGGTGTTTTGACGGGTGACCATTCTAATCTATCGTTGCACTGGACTTTACATAGGTTTTTAAACCCAATTATTATCCGTTTTGTTGCTTTTCTTTTCTAGCTAATGAAGGGAAACGTGATGCTTCTCTCGTGCTGAAAGAAATCACTTCTACACCCAAACGAGCCACTGCCTATAAAAAAGCGTTCAATGCAAGTAAATCCAAAGAGAAGGTACAACTAACACCGCAACAAGCGTTATCAATATTCATCGAAGCAGACTTATCAAAGAGGCAGTACGAAATCATAAGAAGTGATAATCCATTTATGTATCCATGCTGCAGTAAGATCCAAGAAGTCAAAAAAGAGTGTTACCCCGACAAAGAATCTATTACTGTCACCGAAACTTTAGCAGACATTAAGCTTCAGAATTTTATGGATCACACTGTATCCAGATTACGAAGTAGTTAAAACGCTTGACGAAGAAGAAAGAAATGCCTTGGAATTCATATGTAAATGGGGATGCGATGGAGCGCAACAAGCGCAATTCAAACAAAAATTTGTATGTGACTCCGACACGGACGTCACTTGTCCCTTTACGGCTTATTTGTTCCTTAAATGGAAAAATACCATGGTAGAATCCCACTCCATAACGAGGATATCCTCGTTATTGCCGCCCTATCAGGCTGAGATTTATAAAAGAAACCGCAGATGTGACAAGAGAAGAAATATCATATATCAAAGATGCTTCAAAAAATTTGAACAAAACGAAAGTTCAAATGAAAGAAAATATTGCTTGCGAGGTATCGCATACAATGATGTTGAACACGGTCGATGGAAAGGTGAGTAAAAAAACAAAAATTGGAAATGTTTATTACTATTTTATGAATCGAACCCGAAACATGATTATTAGGTTTTATTGTTGTAGTTCTATCTACTAATTAAAAAAAAACATTTTAGGTGTGCAACTCTATGACAAGCGCATCATTTACAATGAGGTGCTTCATATGTGGCTTAACTTCAAAGGATTTTAACTGTATCCAAAAAAAGGGGACAGTTAATGTGGAAACTTTTGAGTTTGGTTTAACTATTCTTCATGCCCGAATACGATTTTTTTGAAGCTGTTTTACATTTGCCCTATAAACTACCAGTACAAAAGTGGCAGCTCAGAAGCGATGAAGAAAAAGAAAAAGTCAAACTCAGGAAACTCGCAATCCAAAGCGAATTTAAGTCAATGATGGGTCTCAGTGTAGATGTCCCAAAGGTAAATGTCGACAACATGAATGACGGCAATACTAGTAGACGATTTTATGCATACCACGAACTGTCTGCAGAAATTACTGGTATAGACGCGACATTTATCTATCGCCTGAAAATTATTCTGTAAGTTTTGTCGAGTGAGCATGAGGTGAATACGAAAAAATTTTCGGTTTTCGCTACAGAAACGGCAGAACTTTATATCCACTATATCCTTGGCATCCGATGACCCCCACGCTCCACAAAATACTTATCCATGGGCCTCGAGTGATAAGACATGCTTTGCTGCCAATCGGACAACTGTCTGAGGAGGCTGCTGAAGCCAGGAACAAATACATACGCCTCTATCGCCAAAACTTCGCAAGAAAATTTTCTCGACAAGAATGTAACGCGGAAATATTAAACAGGTGACTTATCTTTATTTAGTACTAATAATAACTGTTATGTACCGTCTTTTTTTACAGACTTCTTCTAAACTCGGATCCTGTAATGACGGGAATGAGACCGAGAAGAAGAAAGTTGTCAGAACCTTTCTCAAAAGACATCATATCAATGCTACAGTCGACTGTATTTAATTAGTATTGACTGTAGTATTATTTTGCAGTGTTTACTGTAGGTAGTATTGACTGTATTAATTGTCATCATGTTAGAAACATGATTACAAACCAAAAATAATTTTGGCCGCCCAGATTGATGAAATGTTCCTATGTGCGACGGTAGCATAAAAAAAGCCCCTTGCTCGAGATGCAAAAAAATAGTTTTTTTTTTTTGGAAGGACGTTTCTCATTTGGCATACTATACAATAATAAAATAAATATATTTACTTTTAAAAGAATCGGGTTTTCCTGTACTAATAGTGTAAACACCGCTAACTTTTGAAAACAGAACATTTCTAACATTTAAGTATCGCCAATAAAAAGCGCAAAATGACTTTTTACTATAGATTCTTACCTTTGAACTTATTCTAGAGTTACGTTTAAGCAGACGGGTATGGTCTAAGCTGCTATAGCTATTTAAACCATTTTCTACCTAGTCTCTAGTATACGTATGTTGGTTACCCTGACAAATTTCAAACCGTAGGGACAAAAACTTTTTTTGTTTACAAAAACAAAATAGAAACATATTTTTGCTGAAGGCATTATTTTTTGCTATTATCTCTTATAATATAGTAATACGTTTTGTGAATATTTTTTATTTAATTTCTGAGACCCAGATCTATGTATGTAATAGGAATTGTATAGGTCTGCAGAAATTATAGTACGCAAATGGAAAAAGCGACAAGTCGAGGACTTTTTAATATGTACTATATTTAATACTATGAATAGATTATTTAATACTATAATTTACGAAAGAACCACTTATTTCACACAAATTTTAAGCGCACTGTATAGTAGAGCAAAATTCAAATTAGGCGTCATAATCAAATTTTAAATTACCCGCCTTTATGACATCAGAAAGCTAAAACATCTTGTCGAACTTGCATTGTCTTATTTATTTAATGTAACACGACATTTCGGTTGGTAAATATGTCCAACCATTATCAAGTGTAAACTTCAGTTTATATTATTGCACTATAGTGTAAGTGCATTATAGTGTAAACTGAAGTTTACACTTGACAACGGTTGGAGATACTTACCAACCGAAACGTCGTGTTACATTAAATAAATAAGACAATGCAAGTTCGACAAGATGTTTTCACTGTACCATTGTCTACCACCTTCAAAAACATCAGAAAGCTATTTTCACTTCCGGTTAGTACTACTTCTCGACATTCAGTGTCAGTATGCACAAACTTAATAAATATATGTGGACTGCTAATACAAATGGCCACTATGACCAAAAATAACCACTGTCTGGGGGCCGCCATTTTTATAATGGTTGTGTCCTTTTCATTTTAAATAAAGTTAACCTTTCAGTACTAACGTGCGGACTGCGAGTCCGCATGGCCGAAAATTGGCCTGCATTTTCCGAAGAATTCCAAGTAGGCGGCTGTACGGCTCAGTACCTGTTGCGATTGGGGGCTCCAATTTAGTGTTAAGTGGTAAACAGAGTAGGGTGCTTCGTGTTGGAGTTAGGCTTTTATGCGGACTCTCACTCCGCACGTTAGTGTTTATGCTAATTTTTTAAGGTAACAATTTTTAATTAATTTCTGCTTTTTGCAAATTAATAAACCTAAATATTCGATTACAGTGGTTAATATGAATTACGAAAGGGAACAACAATATCTTGGCCAACTCTTCGATGAGGTTGCGACTGATGAGGAGTTATTTGATGACGACTTGAGTTTGCAGGATGATGATGAAGAGACTCAAGATCCTAACACGGATGATGAGCAAGATATTAATGACCCAAACAACATCTTGGATCTTCCAGATGAAATAATGAAAGAAGTGGAGCACGAAAAAGCTGCATATTACATTGGAAAAGATGGCCAAACCAAGTGGAGAAAGCATCCAGGAAATTCTCAGGTACGGATAAGCGCCCTAAATATTATTAAGTTTTTCCCTGGGGTAAAGGGAAATGCAAAAGGGTTAAAATTTGCCGCAGAGATCTGGAGTCTTTTTTTCACAAATGAAATGTTGCAAGTCATTGTTGATAATACAAATATCTACATTGGAATGTGCAATTGAAATCCAAACAACCGATCAGCAAGGCCCACAGACATCATTGAGTTGAAAGCGCTTATAGGATTGCTTTATATATGTTCGATGTCAAAAAATCGTCGGGTAAATGCCTCCGACTTATTTAGAACAAATGGAACATCCATGGAAATATTTCGTTTGACAATGTCTCGGGAAAAATTTAGATTTTTGTTGCAGTATATTCGTTTAAAAATATGACAAATTAGCACCGATCCGGGAGATCTTTGATTCATTCAATTCTAATTTGTCTAAATATTTTTGTGTTTCCGAGCTCACAAGAGTGGATGAAATGTTGGTGGCATTCCGAGGGAGATGCAGGTTTCGAGTATGTATGCCCAATAAACCTAACCGATATGGTATCAAAATATATTCTTTAGTGGACGCAAAATTGTTTTACACTGCGAACATAGAAATTTATGTTGGGCAACAACCGATTGGACCTTATAAAGTTCAAACTGATAATGTTTCCCTCCTTTCCCGTCTTTGTCACCCCATCTCAGGAAGCAGCAGAAACATTAATTTCTTTACCAGCATGGCTGTTGCTAACGCTCTTTCAACAAATCATAAACTCACGAATCTTGGTACTATTAGGAAAAATAAAAGAGAACTTCCTCTTGAATTTGTCAAACCTGCTAAACGACCCAACCAGACAAGCATGTTTGCATTTTAAGACGAAGCAACCATAGTATTGTATATTCCCAATAAAAATAAAAATGTGCTTATGTTGTCAACTATGCACCATAATGAAGACAAAATAGACCAAGAAACTGGAAAATCACAAATAATAGTTGATTACAATCAAACTAAAGGTGGGGTTGATACAGTGGACAAGATGTGTGCGGCCTATGATTGTGCCAGAGCTACTCGTCGCTGGCCAATGGTTATATTTTTCATGCAACTTAATATAGCTGGAATAAACTCCTTCGTTATTTTCAAGAGCAATTTAAAATATATAAATGATACACCTCGAAGAATATTACTGGAGAATCTTGGTATGCAGTTACTAGACGGACACAGACGACGAAGAGCTACTAATAATCGGATACCACGTAGACTACCATTAGATTTCTTCCATTAGACTTCGCCTTAGAGAAATTTTACATTTACCACTGCAGGAAGAGTTACCCAAACCAGAAAGCGCAAACATAAAACGACGCTGCTTTTATTGTGATAGAAAGAAAAATAGACCAACGAGATTTAGCTGTGCATACTGTAACAAACCTATTTGTTTGGAACATGCCGACTATATGTGTAGTGACTGTATGGCTGGTGAAAGTGACGAAGATTGACGATATTATTTTAGTCAGAGTTTAGGTTAATAGTTTTATTTTTGTTTTTTGAAATGTAATCATCTTTTGTTTATGTTGAAAGTTTGTTAGAAGTTCTGTTTTTGTTTTTGATAATGATTTATGTTTCGATTCTGTGATTCTTACAATTTAAAAATTGTTATTTTTTATTAAAGATTTTCTGGCCTTTTGGATTTCAATAATTTACCTTCAAAATGTGTAAATATATTTATATTTGATGTGTTTATATATTTCCACCAAGACTAATAGAGTTATACACGATTTTTGATAATTTTTCACTAAAAAAAAGATATGCGGAGAGTCCAACGTTAGTATTTATGTCACTTAAGTCCTCGTTAGTATCGGAAGGTTAATGATGTTGACGACGTTAACGTTTGACATTTGATTTTTCATGAACTTAAGCATCAGCGCTGCCAGGTCAAATCATATTACATCAAAATCATAGTTCAAAAATTAACGAAGGTGCCTTTAAAATGCCCTAAATTTATATCCTTAAACTATGACTGCAGGAAGATATTGCTCATGTTCTGGAGAGCGTTCCTCTAAGGAGTATAGTATAATATATTATATTAATTATTGTTATATTCCTTATGTTGCGAAACTAGTTTGCAGTAAATAGAAATTTTGACAAATTTATACCATTTTTTCTATACCTCTTCCCTGTCCATTCCAGTTGAGTTGTTATTTAAAACATTTATCTGTAGAGCTTTTCTTTCACTCTCTTCTAAATTACTATTTTCCCTTTTTAAAATTTCATTCAAATAACAAAACTTATTTTATACTGCAATATGTTGCGGTTAGCGGTTTTAAAGCATATTGTAAAAGTGAAATATATGTGCCAGAGATTACAATTGTTGAAATGGGTATAATAAAAACCATAACAGGATTTTAATAAACCTTTGTTTTTAATTGAAATTTAAATGAACACCATAATTTTTATGGTACTAGCGTTGATTTAATATTTGAGTTGACCAAATGTATTAGGTTTCATAAGATAAAATTTTAACGGGACAATAACACACATATTTTAAAGTGCACGAATCCCAAGTTAATTGACACTTATTATGTACATTTTTCTTGAGGTCCTAAGGGGAGCGTGTCATCCAAGTGGAAAGCCAAATAAAGCGGGAAACAGTGGAAGTCGTTGCCGATATATGAAGCAATGTCCGCGGTAGTTGTATTATGGTTGCTCAAGGCGTTTAGAAAAATTGATGCCCGTTGGTCGTAATATTAACGATGGTGGTAGTTAATTTGTCATCGATGGACATCAATTTTTGGCAAGTTAATGTTTTGTTTCATCAAATCAACTACTGCTAATCGTTGAATTATAGACGGCAGATTATTAACTTTTAATGTTTGCTGCTCTTAGATTTATGGACAAAGATCATTATTTTAAAGACAAAAAACGTAACTTAATGTTCTAGGTCGATAATTTAAGAAAAACGAAGTATATATTAACTAGCAAAATCATTAAAAGTTGATGTTTTGGAATAGTTGGCTAATGTTTTTAAAATCGTTGTGCCAATGGTCTCAGTTGTTATTCAATTATTAAGAATCGTTGTATTATGGACCAATTCATAATATTAATGTTCAAAAAATTGATGTTCGTTTATCGTTGATTTTACGTGCAGAAATTTTTTCAGTGTAAAGAAACCATTGCAGTGAGAACATTTCCATTTAGCCAAGTTTCCGTCCATATTTCGTAATTCATTGAAGCCCGTCGAAATAGAACGCACATTTAAGTGACCAACTTTTAATTGATGCATTATAAGACTACCTAACAATCCTTTCTTCTTCTCACAGAATAAATTTAGATTAAAACTTTTGATATTTCATAATAATTACGAAAAATAAAGAACCAAAAGCGTTTAAAAAGTCTAATAAAAAGTAAGCCTTATGCACTAAATAACTTAGGTATACCATACATTAAAATCACAATAGGAAAGTTCGTTCGGAAAAATTTTTTAAATAGTTTATTTTTTTCCCTTCTCAGCACCAGTTCCCGAACTTGAAGATGAATTCTTTCTTGCAGCAGCAATGTTGGGGGATTTGGGAGTATGATTATTATTAATTTGTTGGTATGTTTTTCCACTATTTAAGATTGTTCCCGAATTTACCTCAGGTCTTGTCGGAGAAGATTTAGGAGGAGGGTGATGGGTAGTTTTTTGTTCGTCAGACTTCGTACGAGGTTCCGGAGTTGCGGAAGCACTGTTATTTTTAAAAAGTTGGTTACAAAGATGATGATTGCTTGATTGCATTTGACTGGGATGAGCTACAGTCAGATCCTTATTTCCAAAAAAAAGTCAACATATATGTATAAAAAACGTAATGAGTGGATAAGAAAGAAAACCAATACGGTTAACGTTATAAAAATAGCAGCATCACTAAAATGGTCGGGCCATAACGAACGCATAACAGAAAATCGGTGAAATTCAGATATTGAAAAATGGCGCTTATAAGAAGGTAAAAGATTGAGATGCAAGCCACAGATGAGATGGAAAGATGACGTAGTCAGACAGTAGAAACAATTAGGAAAGGCCAATATTAAATTTTGGAAGCATAGCGATTAGATGAAAAGAAAAGAAAGAAAGATACCCCTTAAGGATTTCTGAAAAAAAAACATGTTTTTTTACCTATAGAGCTGCCACAAAAACATCCTGATCAATATAGGTTCGCACCTCAAAGCTTCATCGGGTTTCGCGCACATGGTTGCGTACATCTTGTAAATATTCCTTAACTGCGGTAAGTAGTTTATAATCAAATTCTTCACTTCGTTGACGTTCAGTAGACTCTGTTCGCTTGCTGATTTAATCGGATCTTCTTGCATTTCAAAGTCCATATTTGACGGTAAGTAATTTATGCATGAAGGGGATAGAAAGGAATCGTTTCGTCCGTCCGCCCTAAGAATATGTAAAATATTAACATTTATGACTAAAATTTAATTACCACATACATAATCTTAACCATACGTTCAATTTCAATAATGCTCATATCGTTACGGGTTTTTTTATTGCTGGTGTGTGTATAAGGTTTGCGAATGAACTCCTCGATAAAGTAATTTATATCGACCTCATGTATCACGTTATGGATAGGGATCTTTAATGGCGAATCGTTAACGGATTTTTGGTCCAACAGTTTGATGTATTGTTTCATATTTATGTTGGTGCCGCTTTTTGTAATGTTACTTAAGGATTTTGGGTCCAAATTTTTCATTGGTTCCTAAAATACCATATAGGACATCTCAACTTTCTGATAAACTATCCAAATCCTGACTGACTTAAGACGACTTTTAAGTAGAAAATTCCAAGTGTATGTATTTTCTTTTTAATTAAACAAGTCTAATATCAACACTCACCTTCTTTAAAAGAAGTTGTTGAGAAATAGTATTATATCTACTACTGGTGCTCTCTTTCAAATTGTCTCCATCGGAAAATCTCGAAAAATTCTCCTTCATATAAACAGAGGGCTTATCATCGGTGAACAACGGGTTTTTCTCCAATAACATCCCGTTTCCACACACCATGATTCCAGGACCGTCCTTCTTGTTATTAGACCAGGATCCAGCCAGTTTAGCACCGCTCTCATGACCGAAATTCATAATTCCTTAATTAAAAATCCTGTTTTAAATTTCTGAGTGATTTTAAGGGGGTCATACGTACCTATTCCTGATCTTTTGCCATTAGACCAAGTACCCTTATACCAATTGTAGTTAGTAAAAATAAAACTGTCATGGGGAATGACGTTCCAGATGTATTCACCATATCCGTATTGGTAGCCATCCTTCCATTCACCTGTGTAGTACTGAAATATGTTAAGAGTTGAATGAATCATAAGAGGTCTTGGATACAGTTCGGATATGGCTGTATACCACTTTTTTATATTTCCCAAGAACGTTTATGATTTTTATTACGCAACTCTATAAATTTTAGTTCTCCCTATTATTGTGTTGGTTAATTTCTAGATGCCTCTACTTACTTTAATACGAACTCCTACTTTTTTTAACTTTTACTCAATATTTTTTTGGTGTATTTCTAATTCATTGCGAATTTATAGTTGTCGTATGTAGCGAGCCAATTTACGTAATAAAAAATAAATAAGACGATTACGACTGTAACGGAGAAAGAACACGTATTGCTACTTTCCGGCATTAACCCCATCTCAGATCAAAGCATCATGATGAAGCTAGTGTTGCCGTATGTAGTAAGCCAATTTATGTATGAAAAATGGAATTTTTTAAATAATTTGTGTCGTAATAAAGGAATTTAATGCAATATAGTAAATAATTAAAAAAAACAGTATTTTTTCTATAGGTTTTGAGAATTGAAAAAAAAACTGAAAATCCCCTATATACCACTTCTTTTATTATGAACCGCTATATATTTTACTACGAACTTTTATGTATCTTTTTTGTTCCTGTTAGTTTCTAGCAGCCTCTTTCTATTTTTTACGAGCTCCTACTTCTTTTTACTTTTGCTCATTTGTTGGATGTGGAAACTATCCAAATTTTATTGCACATATTTGAATGATACTTATCGGATGTAAAGAAGGCAATTTTAAGATGATTACGCAACAATATATTTCCCAGAGATTTTTCAGAAGAAAATCTCTTAAGAAACATCCTGCTTATCTGGTAGGTTTTTACGAACTCCTATGTATTTTACTACGAACTCCTATATATCTTAATTCAGTTACTCAGTTTAATTTTTTCTTTCGCTTACATCATTATTATGCCACATCATACACCCTTGGCCACAAATCTTATCTTTCTCCCAGTTTCCCTGATATTTATCCCCATTCGGGTAGTATCTATAACCGCTTCCATGTTTCTGATTATTGAGCCAATCGCCTTCGTACCAGTTGTCCGTATTGTAAAAGCACCAGCCTTTACCTGAAACACAATTACATTTGAAAACTGCAATTTCCATATCTCTCCCAGTACCTGTTCTTTGGGAAAGCTTCCATTGTCCGTTAAACAATATTGGGGATGATTTAATATTCAGTTTGCCATGTCCATCAAAAAATCCCATGCGAAATTCTCCATCATACGTAGTCAGGTCAGGGAGAACCAGTCTGCCTTGCCCGTGAGCATATCCGTTTCTAAACTCTCCCTAAGAGAGCGATTATTAATGGAAAATAAATCTGTGCGATGCATTATTTACCTTATATAATGTTCCATCTGTCCAGTAATAAATACCTTTCCCATGCATAATTAAATCATTCAGCTGCCCTTCGTATATGTTACCATTACGAAATGTAACTCTCCAACAGCACATGCACTGCGATAAGCAGCTTATGTTAGAGTTTACCTCCATTGAGTGACTAGATTGATTAGACTGATTACTTCTAGATGATTGTTTTTGAGAAAGCTCCTCTAAAATATGATGCCACATAATTCACGGTTTCACGAATATTTAACCTTTGAGGGAATACTCATCGAATCTCTTTGAATATTTGCATCAACAGATTAAACAGACGTCAACTTACTTACTCGAAGTGATGCTGCATCTTTCATCCACCAAAGAAGTATAACTGTCCAACATATTATCACTCAAAGACGGTTCAGTATCCAAAGAGCTCAGTGATTCCTCGAGCTCCTCCGCTGTAATCGATACTTTCTCGATCACTGTCGGCGAGTAAAATGAGTCAAAGAACATGTTGGTGATTTTTTCGCGATAGTTGACGCAACTCGCTTCCATCTCCTTCGGAATCTCTTCCTCTTTGATTGACGATATTTTGGCGAAAATCTTGGACTCGCGGTGCAACCGTGAAATCTTCGATGGACGTTTTGATATTTTGCTTGCTCGTCTTTCGTAAGGCGCGCCGGGACTGTTAGAACTTAGTTTGTCCATTTTCTTAAAAGTAATACTCTACGTTAAAATCTGATTGATTTTTATGATTGCAAAAGTGATTTGAGGTTATTGAGGTGTGTTCTGGAAGTTAGTAGGTTCTTAGGGTGGATCTCTTGTTAGAATCCAGTTAATAATTTTGCAGATATTGCGATTTTCAAATTATTTAGTAATTTTACTATGTATTTAAACCGATCACCGACGTGAACCATCTTTATGCCATTTTTATGCCAAAAATAGGGTCAACAGTCCATTATTTGGAATTCTACCGCATCTCACCTCTCTAATATGCTTTGAATCATCTTGAAATGTTAATTTTACTATGTAATTAATCGATCACAAACGTGAACTATCAATTCATTGCGATTAATTTTTTCTAGATTTAACAAAAGCGTTTTACAACCTCACTTGAATAATTATAGAACAAGGAGGATCTGCAATGAATTTACCAATAGTTGCCCTAGTGCAGTTTGTCAGGGTCGACTGTAATTGAATAAATTGTAAAACAAACACAGAACACTATTCAGAGTGTGTCAACCCTCTGAAGCACTCTTTATAGCTATTGGGGTGATTTAGGTTCGATTGGAAATTATTTGGATTTGGAACTTGGATATGTAGATGTGATTGGTGGTGTTAGGTTTGGTTTGGTTGATATACCTTTTTATGCATCACAGCGCCTTTGAGCCTGCATTCTTGACATTCCTTGTGAAAAATTAAGCCATTTCAGTTGGCGTGTTACATACATCGTATCTGTGATCTTCCATTCTATCCTGAGTTCAAAACGTCGGATGATGATCAATAATTTCATCTCTTAAATCTGTATCGCTATTTTGATTTCCATCAACATTTGGTTTTTCTTCTTCATATGTTTCTGAGCTGGTTTTATAGATTTATTTGTTTCTAGATTGCTATCAAAACTTTCCAACCACTAGTTGTTAATTTTTCTAGTAGCACTTAATGTCCCCTTTGTGTTCATCCATGTTCTGAAAACTCGGAGCCACTATTATCGTTGCTACCCTTTGGCGGTCTAACCAAAAAGTAACATCACAGTAATCGGAAAACATGGTTAAGCAATTTTGGATCGGAATAATCATTGCACCTGAACTACCTGAATAGCACTTATTAATCAATAGTTACCATTTTTTAAGATTGGTAACACTGCTCAGCATAGAATTTGATCACATGAATCCCTATAATGCAATAGATATCTCTGAAATAGAGCTACTAGAAAGAGTTGGAAAATTACTTAATAAAATTATGACCAAAAAAAGTTGGGACTGAAAAAAGACGTAAACGGAAATGATGGTAATCTATACCAAGATGGTTTCTAGTACCATCCAATAAAGGATCAAAACAGTTGTTTTAGTGTTTATGGGTCTTGCTAGAGAACCGAATCGCGCAGTACTGATAAAACACAATTTTTGATCAGATGTTTCCATGATTAACATTCATAAGTGCTACTCTGATAAGAAAAAGCTTGAATTTGGTTTAGAAAGTGGATATACTGCAGACATTTAAGACCTAGTCAATTTCATACTTCTTTAATAACCTGGAATTTACCAGCGTTCTGTTCTAATTAAGATAAGCACTGAACCCATTCTTATTGAAATAAATATTAACATCCAAATATGTAACATAAATATTCCTTGGACAATTTGACTAAAGACCTATTTCAGGAGTTCTGGAGTTGCTTACAGGAATATGAGAGAAACAAAGGTTTGGAAGAAACGATTTAATAGAAAATGCTCAGAACTCAAAAACTAGGCGAAATCCAAATTTATACATATATTCCTTAAGTAATTTGACCAAAAACCAATTTTAGAATTTTTAAATTTATGTACAGAATTTCAAGAAAAACAAGTATTTTGAGACTAAAAAAATTTACAAAATGCTCATAACTCGAAAATTAGAATCCTAATTTGAATATTTTTACACGTATACCCAGAATAATTCGATAAAAGCCCTATTTCAGAGATTTTGGATTTATGTTCCAGATTTTGAAAAAAACAAGGATTTTAATATATAAACTTAATTTAATATATAATAAACAAATATATCTGAAACTAAAAAAATTAGAAACGCGCAATTTGATACAAATAATACAGACAGGTAAAGGAAACTACAACCACCATATTTTAATTATAGGGTGAGTGGTCCTCTTGGATCCGATGCACACCAACCCTAAAATTTTAAATACCACCACCCCTTTTATGATACCTTAAATTAACGGACTTTTGGAGTTCACCTGCACAATAATTTCACTGTAATTCCAAAGAAAAGTATAAGTTAAATAAAATAAACTCTGTTTTTATGAAGTGTAATTTTATTTAATAAGATACTCAAAATGCATTCCATTGTGGACGAAACGAAAATATTATCTATTTTCAAGCTCATTTCGAAACACTTCTCTTGGAATAAATGCATATTCTGTAATAATCCGTGATCATCCATTGAAGCCGGTTTCGTTTTAAACACAATAGTTTTTAAGTGACCCCAGAGAAAAAAAAGTCGAGAGGTGTTACATCTGGTGATTTCGCCGGCCATTGCGTTGGACCTCTTCTCCCACTCCACTGATCTGGACACGCATCTTATTAAAGTTGCCTCACGTAAGTATAACGTACATTTTGCCAGGATTTCTTTCGTTAAATAATGTAGCATTCGTTAAAGCACAACGATTTGAGAGCCATAAATATAAATTATTTCATTTCATTCAGCTTTACTGTAAACCATTGTGTGAAGTATTTGAGTGAGTGTGGTGAAATGTCACAAGACGATATACAATGTAAAATATTTTTTAAAACTGGGTCCATCTACATTACTTTTGACTTTTTTGACGGTGAAGTTCAATCTGACACACTTAACTTAAATTGGATATCGATCAGTAGCAAATAAGAAAAAAACAGTTCAGCGTAGATTATCTTTGGCAAAGGATTTATTACAAAGCGTGCATCTATTCCAAGAGAACGCTACAGAATGTACAGTGTTTGACCCAAAATGGAAAACATTTTGAGCATCTAATTAAATAAAATAGCACTTTATAAAACAAAGTTTATTTTATTTAACTTATACCTTCCTTTGACCCTCTATACAACAAAAATTCTTATGCAGGTAAATACTACTTCAAAAGACCTTTAATTTAAGGTATCACAAAAAGGGGTGGTGCCATTTAAGATTATATGGTTAGGGTGCATCGAGCCCAAGAGGTGATTCACTCTATAACGAAAATGGCCCAAGGAAATTAGCCTTGTTTACCAAAATTCATTTAAAAATACATTTAAAAAAATTTATTTCTATGAACGCAAAATGTAGTTAGTTCAAGTGCATTGATATAACGCATGCATCCAATCTTTCGGAGCCCGAGAACTGCTGGAAAGTAAATGCGTATGCCTCCAAGGACTCCTGCTCATTGGTTATAAATTCGCTATATGGAAGTGAGAGCGACCCTAGTATAATACCGGGGTCCTTGTACTGTCTTTCAGAGTCTCTAAGTATCTTTTTGTACCACCTTTGAGCCATCTGCTATGATTTGATCACTTGGAAATAACGAAATTTTCTGGATTCTTAGTAGTATTACTTGAGGAAGTAGTTGAGCCGTAAAAACAGAAAAAAAGGTAAAAAAGAGCCTCAACTGCCTGTAAGAAAATTGGTATTTTCTATTTTCTCTACTTTGTTTGGACAACATGCTAAACATTTCTAAATTATACATTTAAAGAGGATCCGGCTTCCTTTTGGAAAACTTTAAAGTGTCTTAATATAACACCAAAAAATTCAAAGTTACCAGCTCACTCCAATACTGTTATCGATGCTGAACAATTTAATTCTTTTTTTATTACGAGGTGAGACCAAGTTTAGGGAGATCAGTGAAAGTGATCTGCCTCCATTGGGTCTGATGCTATTGGCATTAGGATGATTTCTTTGTTAGTCCCTTAGCTTACTTCTTATATCACATACATCATCAATAAGGCTCGTTCGTTATCCAGATTTCCCAGGGCATGGAAAAAGGCGGATTTATTACCCATTCCTAAAGTAAATAGCCGTGCTGAGCTGTCACATTACCGTCCTATAAGCATCCTACCTACCCTTTCCAAAATATTGGAAAAATCCAAAAGCACCAGCAATTAAAAACGTTTTTTATAAATAATAAAATTATTGCTGATACCAGTCACGGTTCAGATCCCGGCATGGTACGGAAACAGCACTATTGCATGTATGCGATGATATTCTTCGCGCAATGGATATTAAAAAAAGCTACTGCAATGGTTCTGATAGACTATAGTAAAGCATTTGATCATTCTATTTTATTGCCAAATTAAAATATTTTGGCCTACACGACTCAGCTTTATATCTTCTTTGTGATTATTTGGATAATAGAGTGCAAAGAGTATTATTTGTATATTGGTCAGGGAGTTCCGCAGAGTCGTATTTTGGGACCACTTTTGTTTCCAGTTTACACGTTTCATTTTTTGAGTTTCTTAAAACATGCAAGTCGCATCAATACGCAGATGATGTTCAACTTTATCACTCATTTTCAATTAATCAAATAAATACCGCCATAGGGAACATAAATTCTGATCTTGATGTTATTGTGCATAGTTTCCATAAGCTCACTGAAAAAAATGTGCAAAAATAAATGCTACAATTGGGGCAATTTTCTTTATAAAAAAAGGTACAAATAGGTACGGTAACAAATTATTAAAACAATCTTTATAAAATTATAATTGAATTGTCCTTAAAAAAATTGTTGCAATTTGAAAATAAATTACATACAATATATCGAAAAATCTGATTTTTGGCACAAGTGTACAGGGTGTCCCGGTTTAAGTGGGAAATCTCTCGGATTCAGGTAGAACATCGAAAAATAATACCGAACGTTCTTATAAAAAAATTCCTACAGGTCTTCTTTACGAAGATACAGCCTTCTAAAGGACGCTGCTGGAAATTGATTTTTCATAACTACCCGGTAGAATTTAATAAAAATTTTAGGTGATGAACACTATTAGGGACCTCTTAAAATGACATCCTTAAAATACATTTACCTTGTTTACTTTACCAGGGGCGGACTACGTTGTACACTTTAATACGTTTATTTTTAACACCCTGTATGTTAAAGTCTAAAAAAAATAAATTTGGATACCTTGAACCCTACGCTAAAAAAAAGGTAGTCTTGTTCATTGTCGATAAAATAAACAGTTTAAGAGAAAAAAATTAATAAACGAGCCAATGTTTTTTTTTTATATTACTTGATTAAATGTGTGGTATGATTATGTCTGTATAGGATCGTTTTGTTTTATAAGCTTAATTATAGTAACTAATTTATAGTTTGAACTTATATATATATATATTATTTTGAAGTACTATTTTTTTTTACTACTTATTTTTTTTTAGATCTCGCCGCATTTATAATTGTTGTTGTAATTTTTAATTTCCGTAATATAAAGGCATATTTATTTCTAGCATCGGATAAGAACATATCAAAAAATTTTTGGAAAAGTGAATCTTTTTTATTAATGAAGATATTGAGATTTAATAACATTTAGAAAAAAATCCTAAAAGAAAAGTTTGTTGTCTTCCTTTATAGAGACGATAAGAACCTCTGACTTTTCAAAGAGCTCCTAAATCGGAAAACAGCATTTTTCCAGGTAGAAACGAAGAAACCACTTCGCTGCCTAAGAAAATTAAAATTTCTATTATACCTAATGCAATTTGAAGCATATAACTAACTATCATGGGTACAGTTGCACCCCCACCAAACCAAAAACCCAATCAAATAAAAATTCCTATCAACAAATTATTGCTGTTGATAGGACAGGTTTAGTTGGTTCTGATGGTGGAAATTGAGTTTTACAAACGTACGGGTGGCCGGCCGGAGGTCGATTATTAAATCGTTTGCTTATTTGATTTTGCACGAACGCGCTTCCTACCATTAAATATATACCGAGTTAAAATAGGCAACGCTAAATGGTCATTTTACCATTATAAATCAATTATTTGCGAAAGAGCACACCGCGGAGTAATTTTCGGCAATTTTTTTAGTGCGCACTTTTTATTTTCTAATAGTTATTATAACCCGAGTATTTAGAGTGTTCGTTTAGGGTGTCCTGTGTAGCGAGAGTAACAGTAAGTTAAGTTTTTTATTAGAATAACTTAAAATTTATATTTTTTTGGCTCATACAAACAATTCAACTTTTAGTGATGCTCACACTCCTCACCATCAACATCAAATAATTAATAGCATTTCTTTTAACTATAAAAAAAAAACTATAGAATACCAAAATCCTTTCGTAATTGAAGCACTTTTACCTGACCTAAAATTTATTAAACGAGAAAGTATCAGACGACCACATTATTGTCCACATTATTTTCTTTAACCAGATTTGCAAATCATTGATTTTTTTGTATTTATTGATAAACATTAGTTTTATAGCCACATAATCGTGAAAAATGCTCAAATTTAATAACCTATTTTTGCTAATTTTTGTTTTGAATTGGATAATGAGTGTAGTTCATTAAATAAACGTACAGCCAGGACTAGCATTATTGTTAATAATAAAGTTAGGTTTAATCGATGATTATAGGAAAGTAGCGTTTGCGATTTTAAATCACGCATCAATGGTCATTTTCGGTTCTTCCCATTACTCTTCCTGATTTAATTTTACAGTACATTTTTAGACTTTAGTTCTGTCTTATTCTTTCCTCTTGTAAGATTAGATATTTTAACTCTTTTTAAAAAAGACTTTGGCTTGAAGTTTTCGTTTAAACGTTCCTACAAAGGAAAAGCGCTCTTTTAGGAGCATTTAATCGCAACTTTTTATCTCTTGTCTAAAGTTGAAGGCCTATTAAAGGAAAAATAGGGAAGAATTTTTTTTTGACAACTTAATTTTTGGCACTTAACTTTCGAATTAAATACTTCTTCCAAGGAACCATATTTGCTGAACAGTTTTCCAGTCAAAGACAAGAGATAATTTTTGTATATAGCCTTCCTATTGCCTAAATTATATCCATTTTTTGCAAGCTCTCGGACCAGAAATAATGGCCATTTAACATTAATAGATAGAAATTTATTGGGTATAATTACACAAGCTGTTCACGTCAAAAATTTATAAAATTATACACTACTAGTACTAATTATGTATAGTTTTAAAGCTCATTAAAATAACATAAATACAGCTTATTACTCGAACACATTTTATATACAACAAATATTAACAGATCATTAAACAAATACTCGACAATACATTCGAATACTTAAAGATCATTAAAATTATTACTAAGGTATTCCTCGAGAGAATAAAACGACGTAACAATGAGCACTCCAAAGATTCTTGAAGCCTGATGTTCAGAATGGCCCAATGATAAATAAGTGTCTTTTTACTGAAAGCGTTAGAAAGACTTCGTGTATACAGAATTTACAGAATCGTCGATCAGAAGATCGGGTTTCACAAGGCGAAGTGCGAAGTTTAGGTTCTGCGTCTTTGAGTGGTTGAGGCTAAGTTTGTTTGTAAAAAACTAATTCTCTATTTCTATCCGATTATCCGTAACAATGTCTTGTATGTTTTCAAAAGGATAGTATTGGTGTCATCAGCAAAAAGAATTAAATGGGGATTGTCACAGTACATTTCAGTTCATAGATACTTTATTGTCAAAGAAATACATAAAAATTATATCCTTATTGACAAAGCATAGTCTATAAATTTATAAAGATAATAGTAAGTTTATATACCTATATAAGAATAAATAAATTATCTTAAGAGTCATAAAAAATAAAAAAGATAGTTACATTCAAAATATTGTTTTAATATATTTAATTTGGGTGTTCTTCTTAGGAAATATATACAGTGTTTTTCTTTGAAGTCCCCCCCCCCCCATTTATTTTTTGAACGAGTCAAAAAAAATTTTTGAAACTTGGCATAAGTAAATTGGTCTATAGATACTATTTTTCACTGTAAACTAGTTAGTTGTAAATTCCAAGATGGCGGCTGGGCGACATCTTGAGAAAAAATTTTAAATAGAAAGGGGGGTCGTGTGGCACCTCATTTTAAAGGTCTCAATGAGTACTTTATAACCCTGAAATATTAGACCCATATCTTAACTCGTTTCAAAATGGCGGCCTAATAAAAAAGTATTTTTTTTTATTTTAACGTTTTACATTTTTATGATTTTTGAATAGGTAAAAATCAGTGTACGAAAATAAATGCGTCACTATTTTATTTTGACATAAAAACGACAGTTCTAAATGTCAAAATAACACATAAGCGCCATCTTGAATAAATGCATTAAATAGAAATCTTGTGTTACCTCATTTTTATTATTGACAACGCACTACTTACTTTTATTTATTCAAAGCCATCTTCGCGTCATGCTAATAAAACTGGAAAAATTTGAGCAAAAGCAACCCATGTTCCAACATTTAGTTGTCCAAATTTTTTGAATATCAATCAATTAAATATATATTATTTAACATCAAAAAAACATAAAAAAAATAAATTAAAAGAATTACGGTAAACTGGAATTTTATTCGTAAAATGACTACTTGATAAAACACACTGTTTCTAATAGTAAAAGGCATGACAAAGTGAATATTTTGTTTTCGATGAACAGTGTCTTACACATGTAGCGTAGCGCTCTCTTTTGTAACACAAAAGTGGATCTAAAAAAGAACTGACTAAAGCTACCCCAGAAGGGAACACAGAACCTCAGATGCGATTCTATATGGGCAAAATAAGTATTTCGGGCTGTGCAGATGCCGCCAAGTTCCTTTGCTCTGATTCTGATGCTATAGCAGCTTGAGGCTCTAACGTGTCTGTCAAACTTTAAATTAAAATCGATATTAAGACCTAAAAACTTTGATAGAAGTTATGCAAATCGTTGATATACGAGTAAATAAGGAACAGTAGTGGGTCCAAAACTGAGCCTTGTAGGATTCCTTTTTTGATTTTTAGTCATTTCGAAATTTCCCCATTATAGAAAACATATTGTTCCGCGATCAGATAAATATAACTTGACAAAAGCTGTGCTATCAGGACAGAAATTATAAAAGGATAGTTTTTGTAAGAGTATTTCAAAAGAAACACAATCAAAGGCCTTTGTCAAATCTCAAAATGAGTCGTATTATTTGTTTGAGTCAAGAGTAGATTTATTGTTTCTAAAGCCATACTGACACTTTGGGTAGATGTTACTTTGGAAAATACTGGTAGCAGTGAAATGGGTCGATAGTTTACTCCATCCTCGTTAGAGCTCTGATTTTTAAAAAGAGAAATATTTTTTGCTACTTTTAATGTAGAAAGAAAAGTATTAGAAGAAATACATCGAATAATGAAAAAATTTGTTAAGGGATATACTGGGTGACACAGGAAAAAAAGAACACTTTTTTACTATTCAAGATACAGAAATGAAAGTCGGTATATCAATAGAACGGTTTTAAAAGCATCTTTTGACATTTACTGTTAATTTTTGTTACTTCCGATTTAACAGGAAGTGAAGTGACACTGACTTTTTTATTTTAAATGGGACAATTAAGATACTATTACGTATTGTGATAGAAAATAATATCCTGAGGATAATGATATCGCATTTGCTACTTTTTGTTTTCTACTCATATAAAAATTTTAAGAAATAGCAAATGAATGCGTTGAAAATTTTAATTTTTAATCAAGTAATCACGACAAAATAATATCCATTATATTTTATTACTTTAACAAAACTTTTACAAACCAGTATTTTTGACATTTACTTTATTTTTTTAAATAGCACCTTATTATACATAACCACTTTTAAAATGCGTTTTTCAGAAATACAGTCAGTATTTCGGGAGTCATTTCAAATATTAGTAAGCACTTGCACTTGACAAGGTGTCATGTATTATGTCAATTGAAAAATAATTAAAGAACGCAACCTCCTATTCAAGAAATCAAAGCCTTTTATTAGTTAAATGCGTTTATTTATGTGACCTAGTTTTTTCCTTCTTATGGGCTTATTTATCAACCGATTCAAAAACTAACCATATCAAATTATACGAAAAAATATGCATTTCAAAAGTGGTTGTTATATTTTGTGCATCATTCGAAGTCACAGACAAGGGAATATTTTCGCTTATATCCTCTCCCCCTGATAAATTATTTCCCAACTCAACTTTTTGATAGTTTTCTCAACTTTGACACAAAAGATAATTTTGATATATAGTCGTTTGATATAAACGTTTATTTAAATAAATGTTCGAAAATGTGTATACTCACTGTGAAATGATTAAATTCACTCAACTGCCTGGAATAAATTAAATTATTCTTCCAGGCAACAGGACATCTGGAAACCGTCTTTTGTTTCTGTCTGAGAGTTTCATGCACTCAAGTTCCTCAAATGACCTTCCAGAGAATTCAATAGTAGCCTAATTTCCTCTTTATTTCTCTCGGTGACGTGGTTAAATTCACTTAACTAAATTAGAATATTCGTCCAGGCAGTTGACTCAATTACTCTCTTTGCTCGCTGAGAAATGATTGAATATACTCAACTGTCTCGAAGAAATTAAAATATTCTTCCAGGTAGTTGGGTAAGTTACTCTCTTTGTTCACTGTGATCTGATTGTATTCATTCAACTGCCTGGAAGTACTCAAAATATTCTTTTGGGACATTTTTCAAAAAAAATCATTTTTTGAACACGCCTTAAGAAAACAAAAAACCTTAGCTTAAAGGAAACTGAGTTGTACCCTTATTCTCTCTTTGCTCTCTGTGATTTAGTTGAATTCACTCAACTGCCCTGAAGAAATTAAAATATTCGTCCAGGTTGATTCAATTACTCTCTTTGTTCACTATGAGATGATTGACATTATTCAATAGCCTGGAAGTAATCATAATATTCTTTTGGGAAATTTTCCAACAAAATCGCGTTTTTTTAGCATTTTTCGACGGCACTGAAAAAGCATAATTTTCAGCTATTGTCTCTCTATTGCCTAAAGGTTTCCAAAAAAAAAGCATTTTTATCATTTTTCAAAGTTACTTATATTATTTGACTTATATTCTTCCATTTAATAAATTAATTCAGAAAGTTTTTCTAGAAAACGCATTTTTTTCCCAAGTCATTTACAAGGAAATATTGTCACTTATATTTTGCCTATTCTCTACATGAATTATTTTAATAAATTTTTCCAAAATAAAGTGCTGAAAAAATCAACTGTGATATTGTTTCAAAATTAATGGGCCCGTCACTTTTTGGATGACATTACACGTAAATTGACAATTTCGAGCCTAGTACTGCTTTTTCGGAGAAAGTCTTATTTTTTTTTTAATTTAATAATTATCTATATTGTTCTTTTGTAGTGGGTAAATGTCTTAACAAGGGTTTTACATCTGGGTCAAAGGACCAAGCAAAATTAAAAAAATTTAACTGAAGAGATGACGAAAAATGTTTTATATCAAAATAGATCCGGCTCAAAGGACCAAAAGTGTGTGTGCCAAAACATACTAAATATATGTGAAAATTCTGCTAATAATGTAAACTGCAACTGGAAAAAAAAATTTCTAATGAATTCTTTCTATTAAGTTTTTGTCAAAAACTACTTATGCCTAGCCAATATTTTTTGCTATTTTTTTTTCTCCATTACGTGATATTTCAGGAAATTTTCCTAAAAGTACTCCTTTCTATGTATTCAGAAGGCAACATTTTTTTTTTTTAATTTTTTCCTACTAATAAACTGTTCGAGAAAAAAACTAATTTTTTAAATGTTTAATATAACGAATTTATTCACTCATATATCACTCACTTCACTGCTTGAATTATGACAGTAAATTGCCATTATGTTACACGTATTAAGTCAAGTTCAAGCATATACCCATGAACCAAACGAGAACTATTAACATTCTTAAATTGCTCCTCAAAAACATAATAACATACTAAATATTTCGAATTATAAAACATTCAACAATTCAACATAAGACTAATTTTAAATAAGAATATTCTTAGAATTTTTCCATCTTTATATAAAAAGAAAGTACCCATGACAATATGATTGATATGTCCTTGCTAGAACGTTACTGCAATAGGTCAAATGGAACATGATTGGAATATACTGATGATGAGTACAGATTAGCTTTTTATTTATAAAATAATTTAAAAAAATATTATTGTTGCAAAATTACCCATTGAACTCAGTAATGTTCACTTACGTAATCACTAATCTTTAGGTAAACAGACACTTCGTCATCTATCAGAATACATATACCATAGAAATACTTTGCAAATTATGTTTTCAAAGAAAGTGACAAGTTTGATTTTTTTGTGTTTGGGTGAATTTTGAAAAATATTTCGTCTTTTTTAAACCACTATTCTTAGGTAAATTACATGTTTCATTTTTTCTAACTTTAGAATTGGAAACTTTATGACTTTTTGACGTTTCCAAATTTTCTATAATGACATGTTTTCCTTTTATTTTAAAGGTCTTTCAAGATTTTCTCTTTTTATAAGGAAAATAAGATCAAATTTCTGTGGTAAAAAGTAGTCAGGGGAGGCCAAATTTGACAAATATGCTGGTTGGTCAAGCAATTGCAAGAACACTGGGTTCAATTTTTCATTTAATATCTTTCTTATTTATTTCCTTATTCAACAGATCCAATAACTTATCACGCCATGTAATGTAATAGTCACTGTTAATGGCTTCACCGTTGGCCAACTGTATTGAGTTACTTCTTATACATATATGATGTCCGACTTGTAAGGATTTTTTACCAAAACTACATCTTTTTGCCCCTTGCTTCATAATGCAATATTCCTATACTCCAATTTATTTCCATCATTTTCCTTAAAAAATAGAACGTGATATATCTGATGTTTCTATAATTTTTTGGTATTTTCTTATTTCCCTTTTTTTTTGCCTGGTTTGATATTAAAATCCAGACTCCAAAAACCAGTTTCGACCAATATCGCAGTTTCTTTCACTGTTCTTTTAAGGTCATCACAACCAGCCGTATTTTACCGTTCAACAGTGTCTTCAGTTGATTAATTACCATATAACAGTACCACATAAGATGCCTTTGAACAATCTAATGTTGAAAAATGGCGAGTATGATTTTTTTTTCAAATCCGCTCAAGCGTCATCGCACGACTCGACCAATAATAAATTATACCTATGTGTTGCTATACACTTATTTAAAATTCCGATATTATATAATTAGATGTTAATTACAGTATATATACACGTTTAATGGTCATTGATGGGATTTGAAATAAATAAATACATAGATCCTATGTATTATTATGTAATGTTTTTTTAGTTTCTGCAGAATATTAAATGGTTTAACCTTGCAGCATACAGGGATTAAATAATGTTTACATTGTATTCCATGTATTATTTGATTGAGAATAAAGTAGAATATCTTCATTCAGTTTGGAGCAAATTTGATTCTTTGCTTTTTTTAATTACAATGCAAGGCTTGAGAGAGAACCCTGCAGGTTCTATGCATCGTATCCACGATTCTGACACTCACAATTCACGATCATAAACGGTTGATTCATTGATACATTCCATCCATTAGAAGAGTGCACTAATGCAAAAGCGGTTGAATATCCAAATAGTTATTGGTATAATTTTACTGAAGGGAGCTGAATTATGAAGAACTCCTGGATTAGGTATACTTAGTTATATTGGAATTTTCAGCTCTATTTAAAGACTTAAATCAATTGTATGAAAAAGAAAATTACAGGTTAAGTACTCGCATGGCTTTCAGGTGTTAAGTGTAAATACAGTCTGAGATAAATATGTTTACGTAAAAATTTTATATGAACCTGAAATGCATGTAAGGATCAAAGAACTTGGAGATGGCAATAACTCATCTTGGTTTTATGGCCTGAACTAGGTCTCAAGAAATTGAACTTATCTCATCCTTGTCTGATATAAAGATTATTCTTAAAGGAAATATTAACTGGAGTTAATATTTGTGGACATAGATTAGATGTTTGAAACCATTTGATGAATGCACGATGTAAGAATCGATCGGAAATTTAGTCCCTAGACTGTCCCATCATTACCAAAGGTGTATCAGAAGCAAATTATGTAATATGGGCTGATAAGAATAATGTTTTTAAATAATTCATCAACAAATTAGATTATTAAACGTTATTTCATGACCATGAGGATCCAGTAGAACTCTAATATCCAGATTCGACTTAGATGAGGCAGTAGTCAGTATTATGATTAACAGCAAGTTATTTAAAAAAGTCATTAGAAATTCATGAATGAAACGTTTAAATGCTTTAGAAATATCAAAGAAGAGCTAAATAACAAATTCTTATTCAGAGAACAGCTATAAGAAAATTATAAAAGATTTATTACAAATGCAGTGACCCAAGCAACTTCAGGAGAGAATATTCCGTCAATTGGAACTACACAAAGGGAGAGAATTTCACTTGAAAATCTTAATGGATTTCTAGAGCCTCACGAAGAATTATTAGAACATGGAAATGTAAATGAAACACCTTAGTTCTACGTCTGTAGACTAGGTGTAAAGGTGTTAGCTTATTTCATTCTTCTCTTAATGAAATCAAGAATTTCCTTGCAGAATATCCAAACTTCTCGAAGGAAATTCTAACTGGAGCTGATATTAGTGGTCATAGATAAGATCCTGAAAGGCAATTTAGTAAACTCAAGGTTCATTCTTAAAGAACGACTGATTATTTAATGAATTTCCTCCATTGGAACTATTAAAAGGGCCAGAAGTTCACCTAAAAATCTTAATGGATTTCTGGAGCCTCACCAAGAGTTATCAGAAGGCAAACAACTTGAAAATGTCAATGAATCACCTGAGTTCCATGTCCGTAGATTAGGTGTGAAGGTGTTGGTTTATCTCATCCTTCTCTTAATGAAATGGAGAATTTTCTTGCAAAATATCCAAACTTTTTGAAGGAAATTCCAACTAGAGCTGATATTCGTGGCCATAAATGAGAGTCTGAAAGGAAATCTAGAAAACTCAGGCTTCGCTTTTAAAGAACAAAGAACAAGCTATTAATGATTGAATTCCTTTGATTGGAACTATTAAAAAGGACAGATATTTCCTTTAAAATCTTAATAGATTTCTGGAACTTTACCAAGAGTTATCATAAGCCAAAGAACTTGGAAATGTACGTCTATAGATTAGTTGTACAGATTTAAGCTTATCTCATCCTTCTCTTAATAAAATGAAGAATTCCCTTGCAGAATATCCAAACTTCTCGAACGAAATTCTAACTGGAGGTGATATTCACAGGCATAGATGAGATCCTGAAAGGGATCTAGGAAACTCAGGGTCCACTCTCGAAAAACGACTGATTAATGAATCAATTCTGTGCGTTAGAGATACTGACATAAATCAGAAGCTTCAGTCAGAGTTATCTAAGGCCAAAGAGCTTGGAAAGTTCTGTCTGTTCCGGGTTCTTGGGTCTTTGGACGATAAACATTGCTCACACTATCAGTACCAGCGTTCAACATATTCATAATGTTATGTTATTACGATGACAAACATATAATGATACTCAGGCTGTTGTTTCAATTCGGACAATGAAGATTTTAAGACAATGCTGACATATTTCAAAACATTTTTAATAGAAATTATCCATAACAGCTATAAGAAAATTATAAAAGATTTATTACAAATGCAGTGACCCAAGCAACTCCAGGAGAGAATATTCCGTCAATTGGAACTATACAAAGGGAGAGAATTTCACTTAAAAATCTTAATGGATTTCTAGAGCCTCACGATGAGTTATTAGAACATGGAAATGTTAATGAATCACCTTAGTTCTACTTCTGTGGTGTAAAGGTGTTAGCTTATTTCATTCTTCTCTTAATGAAATGAAGAATTTCCTTGCAGAAAATCCAAACTTCTCGAAGGAAATTCTAACTGGAGCTGATATTAGTGGTCATAGATAAGATCCTGAAAGGCAAGTTAGTAAACTCAAGGTTCATTCTTAAAGAACGACTGATTATTTAATGAATTTCCTTCATTGGAACTATTGAAAGGGCCAGAAGTTCACTTAAAAATCTTAATAGATTTCTGGAGCCTCACCAAGAGTTATCAGAAGCCAAACAACTTGAAAATGTCAATGAATCACTTGAGTTCCATGTCCGTAGATTAGGTGTGAAGGTGTTAGCTTATCTCATCCTTCTCTTAATGAAATGGAGAATTTCCTTGCAAAATATCTAAACTTTTCGAAGGAAATTCTAACTTGAGCCTGTCCTCCGCCAACACTTCTTCTGGAATCCGTTTTTGAGAAAGGACTTTTAGATATATATTTTGAAAAGAATATATATCTAATCAGAATGGAAAGATATTTTCTGAAATATCTTTCCATTCTGGATTTAATACTTCTCGAGACTTCAGTTCATAAGTAAGGTCAAATACTAACTCATCACACTCATCCTGGATTATATTAGTTGCATCTCACTCTTTAGGACTGTAATGAAGATTTTAAGATAATGCTGACATATTTCAATACAAGATTTTGGTGACGTTCGCCTTTCCTATGTGCGATTGTAAAGTGATTCTCTTGTAGTCCTGGAAGCCTACTTCTGCATGGTCAGTCCTAAATATGAATTGTTGACTAAACAAATATTTATAGCAATATTCAATAGCTTTTACTGCTGCCAATAGCTCTCGTCTGACTGGTGGTGCTCTTACCGGATTTTTATACCTTCTGTGCCAAACTGAAGCCTCTATCTATTTATTTCTTGGATAGCAGCTGATGGTGTTAAAAGGGATGATCAGAGGGATGAATTTTCTTCTTTTAGAGATGGGTTAGGAAAGGTAGAGGGGAAAGGAAATGACTGAATTTAAGATCGGATTTTCGGCCTCTTGTTTTTCAGGCTTTTTTCAAGATTTACCTCAGACCAACATTTTTTCTCATTCTCATCACTTCTCACATTTCTTGAGCATATGTATATGTTACATTGGAATATTCTTATTACTGTTTAAAAATAAGAATACAAGGGTGGGGGCTTCCAACTATTATTAACAAAAATGCATACTTTTACTAAATTTTTAAGTGCATTTGTGACACTTTAAGTATTTAAAATAACTAATGTGAAATTTTTCGCCGGGACATGTAAAAATTATTATCATTACTACGATTATAAATGACTACTGGTACATATTACAGGTAAGTAAATATTATTTATATTAATAATTTGTATTTGGTATCAAGATCCGGATGGTTAAAAAAAATTACTCTCTCCTACTATCTGACCATCGAGAACGTGTTAATTATTTATACAAATAAAATTTCTTTCTTAAAAATTCGCAACCTAAAATCCCAGTGACGTAATGTTTACCAGAGATTTCTTTTTGATAAAAAATAGAAATTCTAGTAAACAACCACCTGGTAATAAATCCGACCGTCAGTAAACAAAAAAAAAAAATACAGTCCTCGCTAAATATTATTTTTAATTTCTTATCGAATTGCCCATGAAAACTTGGCCCATAAAAAAGATATTACCATGGCATTGACTGTAATAATGTCATGGTATATCATGCGATAAATGTTAATCGTTTTTACCACCTTAGTATTAAATTAATATTATTGATCTTCTTGGTGCAATTGACGATATTGTAGAAGGAAACATGCTGACGTATAAAATTAAAAAAAAAATGGCGAAGGACCTACGTAATAATTCCTTAAAAAGCACCGTGTGTGTGTGTCACCAGTAAATTACGAATGCCTTTTGTGTTTATTCAATTTTACTATCCGAGACCCAGTTGTGTAATAATTTTTTGATTAGGTACCTTGCTGTGTATGGTGTCAATTGAACAACTTCAGTGTGTGCGAATTATTTATTTGTTTTTAGGTTGTGTGCATTTCTTTTTTTTTTTGGCTACAAAGGTGCTATCAATTGTTTATTTGTTATTTTTAATTGTGGCTTTAGAGTTTATTGCCGTAAGTAAAAAATGTTATTGTATTGGCTTTTATCTGGGCATATTTTTAAAGTTCATATGAGAATAATGTAATTTCTCCAAAATCTCACTTAAACTTTTCGGTACTGCAAGTTTTTGACCTTTAAAAATAATATTTTCCACACATGGTAATTCTTCTGTAAATTTATACTAATATGTTATATTCTATGGACAATTTTTTACTTAAATAATTCTAGAATATTTTTCATTGCAAATGTTTTGAATCTTTACTAGTCAAAATTTCAAACCACTCCATCGTATACTTTCAGAGATATTTAAATATTATTTTTTTTATTGCCAGTGCTATTAATTTAATTAAATTCTTTGTCATTTTCATTTATTATTTATATAGAAATACTTTTTTATTATTAAAAACAAATATTAAAAATCTTTTTAGTCTTTTAGTATCTTTGCTTTACTAGCAAAGAACTCGTAAATAAAAGTATAATTTTTTTAAAATCCTAAATCCTTTATTATTTCCGATATGGACTATAATTCCCATTTTTTAATTTCCTTCCTAAAATGTTTGTCTAAACTTCGAAATTTTCGAATTCGTCTTTATTTTTTTTAATCTTAAAAACGAAATTAAATAATTTCATTAAATTTGAAATAAAAAACTAGATATTCATAAAATCACTTAATAATTTCATTAAATTTGAAATAAAAAACTAGATATTCATTAATAACAAATCTGAAAATATTTTTTTGTCTAAAAAACATTGCATTTTTTAAAAATTTATTGCGATGGTATTTATTTAGTTTTTAATTTATTCAATTTTAATATTATTTCATTAATCAATTTTATATTTTACAAAGAGTTATTTTTAGTCAAAAAGTTTTATTTCGTAATTTTTTGTTTTTTTTTAAGTCCTAGTTATTAATTTAATTTTTTTCTTTTACGTATTCATAATCTTAAAATTAAAGACATTTTTAAAGATTTTCTTCTGTATTTTTCGATGTTTGCAGACTTGTAGTAAAACTCTATTATTTTTTATAAATGGATAACTGTCATAATTATAGATGTTTATAATTAAAATATTTGAAAATATTTATCTATACTTTTAATTTTAAATATGAAATTTTTGAATATTGACTAATATATCTTTTTTATTATATGTACCTAATTATTTTTTAATGTTTTGAAAAATTCATAATTTCAAATTTGCATATACTTACATTTTTTTTGTATAATAATTAAAACCTGTGAGCGTCATTTAAATAATTTTATAATTTTAATATGTTAAATAAATTCAAAATAGTCCAAAATAAATCATAAAAATAGAATAAACACCTTGTAAAACAACTGGGCGCTTGGGCGACTCCAAAGTAGAGATGGTGACGTGTAGACCTGAAATAATAAAAGTAACCTGAGCACACTTATTCCCGTAAAATTAATTAATAACAAAACTCATTAATATGAAAAATATGAATTAATATGTTTTAAACTTGCTCAGTGATTTTACTTTTACGATAACGATTTAATTCATAATTCATTCGTTCACCAACATTTAACCACTTTACTTTAATATACCAAAATTCATTATTCACCAATTTATTACTTTTATCCGATTATTAAATGTCCCAGTAACGACAACGTACTGATATTGAATGATATACCTACAATCGTTCAATATGCCAAAACGTGAGCACTACATTACTCACAAACCGTAGCCAAAATGCTACCAAAAACATTATCATAAAACATAAGATTGAGACAGCAATCTCCGATCTAGACCACCTGACGATAACACACTTTGTACTGAGGGGTGCAATGGACACCAAAACACGAGGGTCCTCTCCAAATACAAAGCCTTGTTAAATACAACGAGCTGCGCAATGGTCCCAGACCAGCTCAGTATCTTAACAAGAAATAATGAACAATCGTCACAACAACACAAGCAAGACAAACAACAATCGGTCATTAAAATATTTCATTAATCACATTTTTAATTAAAAAGGTAAAATATCGGTGTAATCAATAAGATAGAAATAAGCATACTCTGTGAGAACACTCACCCTTTCTTGTAGTAAAACACTACACCAAACCAACACAGCTTATTTCACGTCGCAACACCCTTTATTGTTTTTATTAAATAACTTCACTCTTTAGTGACCAAAACTCAAATGAATTTTATAAGCCAAATATTTATCTCAGACTCTTTTATCGAAACCCATAAAAATAATTCCTGAGGGGAAACGCTAAGTGTAAACCGTATTTGGTTACTTACGGTACTTTAGTTTTGTAAATATCCTGGACCTCTTTTCGGTCAGACCGATAAATTTCATCTTAATGACTAAGAAAAATATTTCAATTCTTCAAAAAACAGGGTCTTACATTTGTTTTTTTCTATTATAATATTTTTATTTTAATTAATAGTTATTTAAAAATGTTGTTTTTTATATGTAATAAAATAAAAATTTAATTTCAATACTATTAGAAGGCCTAAATTTCCGATTATTTTAAAATTTTCTTTTTATTCAATAAGTGAAGTATTCTTTTTTTTAATTTCTTCCTCGTAAGATAATCTTTTTTTCTATTCCAAGGAAAAATAAATATTTCAATTTTATAATTTTTTATTTAATTTCTGGCCCTCTTACAAGTCCTACTTCTAAACTTATTTTTTTTCTTCCAGGCATTCAAAAACTTGAAGTTAAAGACATTTTTAACTTAAGAGTTTTACTTCTTTTACGAGATTTTAATTATTTTTTTGAAGTTATTAAAGCTTCTTTATGATTGGGAAATTTGTATTTTATTTTTCAGGTTCAAGTTAAGTATTTTTTTTTCTGTTCCTTTTTTTGCTGCTTGTAATAGTTTAACTAAAACTTTTTTTTTAATTCTTCCAAGAAGTTAAAGTAAATTTTTAATATTTTACAGGAAACAGTTTTTATTGCTTTCTAGATAATTTAAATCATTTACTTTTTTTAAAACATTTTATAATTTTTTTAACAGTTTATTTTAACTAAACAAATTTTATTTTGTTCTTCTTTTTTTATTATATAGGGTGTCCCAATAAGAGCGCACGTTTTAATTGGTAAATAAAAGTCATAATTTATTTTAAACTGAGTGTTATTTATATTTTAATGTGAAGCTAAATACACTGCAATTAAACATGAAAAATAATATCTGGCAAATGGCCGCCTCGACTTTCGTGACAGACTCTTATTCGTTATGAGAAATTTTCAATTACATTTTCACATAACTGCGGCCCAATTTCGCTAATAATACGTCCAATTTCGTTTTTCAACTGTGGAATTGTTGTTGGGTTATTAGCGTATACGAGGGATTTTAAAAAACCCCAAAGAAAAAAGTCACAAGACGTTAAATCGCATGATCTTGCGGGCCAGTTCTGGTCTCCATTCCGTGAAATGACACGACCGGGAAACTTTCTTTGCAACAATTGAATTGCTTCACGTGTAGTGTGACATGTCGCACCATCCTGTTAGTACCACATACCGCCCGTATCCATACCATCCAATTGAGGCCATAAAAACTCAGTGAGCATATTACGATAGCGTTAGATGTTCACGGTAACTGCATTTTTAGCCTCGTCCTCTAAGAAGTACGGTCCAATTACTTCACCTGTCCAAAGTCGGCACCAAACAGTGACTCTTAATGGATGCATTTTCTTCTCATGAATGACTCTAGGATTTTCTTCGCCCCAAATTCGGCAATTTTGTTTACTAACAAATCTATTAAGATGAAAGTGTGCCTCATGGGTAAACAATTTTTTTTTCGAAAAATCAACATCCATTTGTTGTTTTTGAAATACCCAAGATTATACGCACTGGTGTTTTTACATCCACGACAGAACCATTTTCTTCAAATGTATCAATTAGTCTTTGGACGGTCGTGTGATTTGGTGCATCGTGTCGACCAAAAATGCCCCGCAATTTACGAACTGTTTCCGCAAAACATTCTTCATATTTCTAGGGTGTTTTAACAATAATAATTCGTTGTTCGACCGTATATCGTTCCATGGCTACTAATCGCAAACTGTTGCATATTGTTATGTTACATTATTCTTTTCAGTTTTTTTTTCATACTGTGATAAAAAAAGAATGCTGCGCAATTCAAAACGTGCGTTCCTATTGAGACACCCTTTAGTTTTTATCAGAAAATTCTTTTATTTCTTCTATTCTTGTCGTTTCTTCCAAGGAGTGAGACTAAGTTTTTGGTGTTTTCCAGGCGGCCTTTATTCCTTCTAGTCATACACTTTTTAAGTATCTTTCATTTGAAATACAAAAAAAATCATAAATATATCACTAACTTAAACTAAGAAAGTAGAAAAACACTGTTTTGTTTAATCGATTTTAATATTTAACTCAAACCTTACTTATTACATCGCTGTTCATCATCAGGTCTATTGGCAAATTTAAAGGTTAAGTAATTTATTTTCTTAGCATTAAAAAATTATACTTTTTTCAATTAACTCGAAGTAATGAAGATAAAGCTCTTAAATACGGCCCTGTCCCATCATAACTCGTAACCCACCAGTGTCAAGTCATGATGAAGGTGCGCACAACTCTACTGTGAAACAGGACCGTAGCAAAATTTTTAAAACCACATATTTCTTTAAAAAAAACTTGCTGAAGCCTTTATCCTGCATGCATCAGATATCATACTCTGCTTTACAAACATTAACAGACCTATTTGTCTAAAGATCACACTTACCTCCTGCGACCTTTATGTCTATTAGACTATAAAACCTTTCCTTATTTTTTTCTAAAGCAAATTCAATACATTATATGTAATTCCATAATACAAACCGCATAATAATTTTTTTTTAAATCATTATATGCCACGAACATTAAGAATGAAACCGTGACAATACTGGGTATTTTTTTTGAAAGATTTACTGATTCAACCAAAGTCACGTCGAGTTACAAAAGATGGTTAATCAATGCTGATCTAACGAGATATAGAAGAATTTAAACGTTATATTGTTATAAATCTGTTAAGATGGATAGCGGACAAGAAGAGAACAGAAGGAGTAACCCAAGAGAAAGGGCCAATTTGTTTTCCTTCTTAACTTTTGCGTGAGTATTTACCTTAGTATAGTGAGAGAGCGAACTGATGATAAACTTTCAGATACACTTTTGGCTTATTCAAGAGAGGCCTTAAAGGAAACCTGCAAGAAGCTGACATCTACGCTATCCCAGAAGATTGTGATTCCAAGTACTGCGGTGACAAAACAGAATTGGAATGGAAACAGAATAAAACCTTAATAAAACTGCTATGGAGGAGATTTGGTTGGAGATACTCCATTTTAACGGCTTTTCACTTATTATGGACAATGTTCAATAGGTAAAATGGTTTATATTAATAACATTTCATAAGCTAATGTAATTGTTTCAGCATTGTCCATCCTCATATCACCAGCAAGTTTATCTCATACTTCCAAACAAACTCGAAAATCAGCAGGAACGATGCGTATTTCTATGCTGGAAGCGTGGTCGCTTTGGCAATTTTCCACTGTTTTTGGGCACATAACTATTTCATGCTCCAGTGCAAATTGGAGTTACAAATTAAGGCCTCTTTAACCTCCTTAATATATAGAAAAGTTCTCAAGTTGAGGCCTGGAGAAATATCAGAAACAAGCATGGGCAATATCGTGACCATTTTAACCAAAGATATCAAACTGGTCGTCCATAACATCTGGACAGTAAGCGAATTGATTGTCGGTTCGATCCAGACCGTTACGGTGTTTTATTTATTGTATTCTAAAATGGGTTTACCCTCCACCATTGCCATGGGCATGCTATTTACAGGATTAGTGGTTCAAGGTAAGAGGAAATCATGTTATTTTATTTGGGTAGAAATTGGAGGTCAAGCACGTGTTAATTCGGTATTACCATTGTTGGCACGGCGGTATGTGTGGCTTTTGTTTTAATAATTAACCTATTTTTCTATTGTTTGGTTTCGGTTATTCCGGGTTCGGGTAAATCACGTAATTTTTTATACATTTGTCACGTAATTTTTAATGAGCTTGAAGAATTATGAGATTTATTGTACTGAGTGGCTATACAAAAAATTAACAAAGGATTTTTTTATAACTTGAAAATGATCTAACGGCCAGTACTATTGGAGCTAACATTCCCTTTAAAGCATGTTCTCCTCTAAATTATATTTAGATCCTTGCATTTACACTATTTTGGTTCCTGTTTCGAAATTTCGAACCATGCTCAGCGGTTGCTTCTTCCTCAACATAGCCACAGCATAAAGAAACCAGCAGTCGTACTCCGCTCGAAAATGTAAGCGAACTAATAGCAGAGACAACCAAAGTCAGAGACATTGGTTGTCTCTGCTAATAGCATCCTTAGCCATGCCGCAGACAAGGATCTACGGACCGAGCTGTCAATTACGATTTCACGACTTCGAAGGAGTTTTCGGACACCGGCTACACAATAGCGCGGCAGCAGTGTGCAACCAACAATACATGTTTGGTGGTTTTTTGATGGGCCTTTATGGGGTTAATGGGGTAATAGTATATTATTCAATGAGCGGTAATGTAAGTCATAACTCACGCAGATGAAGTTTGCAACACGAGCCGCAGGCGAGTGCTGTAGTTAATTCATCAAGTAAGTTATGACCATTACCGCAAGTTGAATACTATACTTTTTCTACGACTATTAACTAAAAAATAAAAATAATAAAAACTATTTGACAATGTCAAAATTATTCAAGTGACATTACTCCCCTTCAAATAACAATATGGATTTCCTTTCGGCCAATCGGCTTATACAGAGCCATGCACCTTTTATTACATAGTGAGTTATTATAACTCACGCTGTTTGTTTATAGATAATATTAATTGTTCAAAAGTAGTTAAGTAATAAATATATAATTTAATAGGAGTAGATAAATTGTTTAAATTTTGAAAAAAAATAAATCATTTTAAATTTTCACCGTTGTTTGGGTTTCAAAAGTACAAAATAAACGTGTGGCGTATGATAGGTACACAAATCTTTTAAAATAAACTTATTTATTATAAATTATTTTAATATACCTACTTAACTGTTTTATTTAAGAGGTCTATGCGTATGGTACCTATGTAAATAAAACAAAATTACGATAAGTTAAAAAAATATATTATATTTAATTAATTTTGCTGGTACAAAAGGTTGACAACTAATATGTCGCCTTTTTCACGGCAAGGCTTTTGCAGTTTTGGATTTTCTCGTTTGGTATTTTTTTTAATAGAAAAAAATTTTCTTTGTGGTAAAATTTTTTTGTTGGAGGGTATTTTTGACGTGGATGGAAAGACCAAATTGCTGTTGTCATTTTGATGTCTGCTAGCATCTATGGTAGGTTTTATTGGGACAATAATTTTTTTTACAGCTTCCAGCTCTTCAAAAGATGCTAAATCATTTATTTGCTCTGTAAACTGCAAAATTAGTTTTTTCTTAGCTTCTTCTAAAAGTGGTTCCGTTTGTAAGGTAGTTTTGGTAACCGCACTTACTAGAGCCATTTTTTCGTCATCGCTTTCAAACAGAAGATTATAGTCATCGCCTAAATTAAAAGAAAAATCTAATAAAGTATAAGTCATAACAATTTGATTAAACAGCATCATCCACCAGCCCATTATATCAAAATATACCAAAAATAACCACCACAGCTAACCAACCCGTATCAATGTAAAAAATCGTCATTTTAGGCCACATACATCAAAAATAGTTAGCCATGATAGTTACCTTAAAGGATAGGTATGCACCTACATTTTTTTTGTATTCAGAAGTCAAATTATCGGCAGTCTTCCTAGTTAAAAGAATTAAATTAAAATAATTTATCATGAACCTAAATATAGTTTTTTAAATATGAATATGCAGTGTGTTTATGCAAAGGTCAAGAAAGTCTATCGAATAAGAAATATAAATATTTTTCCATGGGTCAATAAATTTTTTGACGAAAGCCAAAAGTTTCAAAAGTTTTTACAATTAAAAAACGTCCGTATTTTTAAATTGATTAGCAAACGATATAAATTTAAAAAAAAAAGATTTCCTCTAAATCATATACTATACTTAGACGTTACTTGATACTTTTATGATTTAAAAAATAAATAAAATGAGAAGTTACAAACACATTGTATAATGAAATAAAAGATTTCCATAGAATTTTCCATTAAATTTTCTGCGTTTTTGATGGTGTTGTCATTATTTGAATGTAGTTGGGTGTATTTACAAACTAAGTGGATATGCTTGCACATGTTCCATTTTATACATGAATCTAAGCATGTGCAAGTAAAACGGTGTAAACAAGCTTGACATTCTTCACACACCAATTTACATGGACAGCTGTCTTTCACCTCCTCAATGGTGCATTTCGTTGCTTGAACTAGAGGGCACCACCCAACCAATATCAGTTTTAACCACTCTATTTAAATCAAGGGATTGACTAGTATTATGCCTTTTTCTTAATTCACTGGTTTTGGTTGAGACCTTTCCTTTATGCAGTACAATAAGTCTTTCAAATAATTTATCTTTGACAAATTTCATTATAGCACCTATTGCCTTATCTAAATATCTAAATATGTTTTATCGTTCGGTGCATTCTCTCGATGTGCATATTAGTATTTAGGCCAGAATATAACCTAAAACAATATGCCCATTGCTCGGATTTGCATGCATAATATTGTTCAAAATACATCCCAAATTCCAAACTATCTTTGTCTGCTTTACAATATTCAAGAAACTTGGAAACTAATTTATTAAAAGCAGATACATCAGTTTCCTGTAATAATGTCCTAAGCATATGATACACCTGAATCTAAAAAGAGAATATATAATTACATTGTGTAATATAAAATTACATATTATTGTTTTTACCATGTTTTAAAATACTAATTTTTTTTTCTTTATTGGTAACTTTTTCCAAATTCTTCCTCCATGCCTTGTATATATGCCAAGTGCAAAATAATCTAAAAAATGTAAATTTACAGCTTATTAAACAAATGAAATATTTCATCTTAATGTTACCTAAATTCAGCGGGCTGCATAACCTGCATCCATGATTTATAGTACACATCGGCCATGTCTGACATAAAGACTTTAGGTTTAATGCACTTTCCAGTTCTTTCTTTGACACATTGGAAAAAAATAGGCATGCCTATCGTGTCGCTACGATTAGAAATAAAAAATGCTGTAGGATATCCCTCTCGCAAATCATCCAAGACAAGGATGGTGTGCAACTCAAATCCATAAGCATTTAGTCCGTGCGTTCCATCTATACAAATACAATCTTCCCCAAATCGTAGTAAGAGATCCTTTTGTCCATCTGTCATTATAATTAAAAAAATGTCCTCATATTTTAGTTCAGGATACTCTTCACATAAAGTGTCCTGTGGTTTATAGAAAAGCACATCCTGAACTTTTCATCTCACTGACCCATGCATCGACACTTATTGCATCATTTGCATGTCGTACTGACGAGCCACTCAAATTAAAACACTGCTCAAGATTGTAAAGGTCCTTTTTTGTGAGCAAGTGGATACGCTCTAAATGAGAATTAGACACGGAGTCTCTTACTTGAAATGGAATTTTTGCGGCTATCTTTGCTGCCAAATCTTGCTTTTGCAATTTTGATAGGAACAGGTGACCTATATCTTGTTGTTGTTTATGGCCTATATGGCTCTTACAGAAGTTAACTACACATTTTTTATCTTTCATTATTTTAACACTCATTCTTGCAGGACAATATCCTTCAATTTTATTTGCTCCTTGCGTATTAAGATTTCTCATGTTCTTCCCCTTTTTCTTAAAGGTACCTGTAAAAAAACAAATTTAAATTAACACATTGACTCTTGATTTCAAAATAAATTGCAACTCACCCGACCTATGACAATTATAGTTTGATGTGGTGTAATCAGTGGCTTTTTTTGAACCATACATTTTCACAAATGATGAATATGATTTTTCCTCCACTTTCCATTTCCAAGATTGAAAATCCTCAAATGTATCAAATTTAATACATTCACTTTCAATATTGAAAAAATGATCACTCCCATATAGTGTAATATTAATTTTGCTCGATCAGAACCAGTATATGGACATAATGGGCACTTTAATTCCTTTAGAATTTTATGGGTTTTTTTATGACAGACAAAGATTTTTAAAGTTGGAAAATGCTCTCTGTAGTAGGGACATATATAAGTTTTCTTCTTTATAGGAGCTATTTCGTCCAATTTATCTAAGTATAAAAAGAAAAAATATGATGCTGTAATTTATTTCATTGAATTATTTTGATGTGTGATTCAGTTCTACCTGCATGCTGCCTTTTTAGATGGAGCCTAAGATTGCCCAGACTTGTAAAGTTCTTATTACATTCTAAGCAAAGCACAGAAGATTGAGTTTTTTGAACTTTTTTTGGTAGCAGCACATGAAGCATATCTAAATAATTTATTGTATTAAGTATAAATTACACATTTATTAGAACTAAATATAATTTTTACCTGGATGTTTCCTTTTTACTTTCTTATGTTTTCTTATCGTTTTCTTTCTTATCTTTCACTTTTTTATGTGATGTTAAATTTGAAGTTCTAGAAAAGTTTATGTCACACTCTGTATAGTGATTCATACTTCAAACAACAATCAGCAAGCAAACACAAACACAACGAATACAATAAAAGAAACAGTATAAACCACAGTCGAAGAACACTTTGTAATAACTGACTGGTATAATTATAATTAATAATTTATTAAATTATAACAATAACCAACGTGAAATCGAAATTGACAGCTCGGCCCGTAGATCCTTGTCAGCCATGTTCTCCGGATGCCGAGCTCACTGTTTATCGAACTGTGTTCATAGGTGTATCGCCTAGTTCAGCGCCGTACTTAGTGACTATTTTAATAGCGTTTTTTATAAAAACTTTTGTATTAAAAGAGGGGTATGTCAAAAATTAAATTTTAATTTAATGAAGCAAAATAATTGACTTTGCCAAAGTTTTTAATAGCTGCAAATTTGGCTGTATGGCTCAAATAACATAATTAAGCATCAATTAAGGTTGCAGCAATGTAATATTTTTTTTGGATTTTTAAGGACATTATTTATATTTCTGCCATTTTAACAGTGTTGTCATATTTAAGAGAGTTGCAAAATTGTATACTTTTACTTTAGTTGGTACTTAATAATATAATAAAAATTCGCAGATGTTAGAATTGTTTTGAATTGTTGCCAACTATTTGTCTTTATTTATTGGCCTAAGAGTTTCTATTTGTTTTGAAATATTACTTTATTTGTATAATTAGTTGTCCTTAAACTACTATGTAGTCAGATGTTAATCTAAAACCGTTACTATACAGGGTGTTAATTAAGTATGTACCATACATAATTTAACAGGCGATTGTTTGAGTAATTTTAAGACAAAAAGTTCATATGAACATCATATGTGTGTTATTTATAATATTAAGGAGCTAATTTACCCCTAATATGATCAAATTTATTAGGTTCAGTGTAATCTCGAACGGGACCTGAAGAAATATTTGTGGCAAAAAAATTGGGGCACCTGAATTTTGTGCCATTTTTAATATCTTATTTGATTCACTCAAATACAAATACAACTTTTTCGTATCTCGCTTATTTTTCGAGAAAAAAAATTTCCACTTAATTGCATATCCCTGGATCACACAAGGAATTTGGGGAAAAGTTTCTTTTGGAATTTATTATTAACTAAGCAAGGTACGAAAAAAATTCAAGAGACAAAAAAGTTTTATTTGTATAATCCACAGAACATAATAAAAATTGCACAAAAGTCAGTTGCGTATATTTTAGTTGTTGTTAAATTTTAACACCCTGTATATTGAGAACGAAGAATTTTTGGACATATGTTTATATGAACTTTTTGTTTTAAAATTATTCAAAGAATGGTCTCTTAAATTTATGGTACATACCTAATTAACGTTCTGCACGTATTCTTCTATATCGTCGTTGTTAGATGTAGAAATGCGATGTTTATTTTTGTTTAAATATTTTGTTATTGTATGAACTTTATTAATATTAAAAAATCAGTATTTGTACTATGTAGAAGAGGAAAGTTGAGTTTTTTTTTTATAACGTTATTATTAAAATAGATAAAAAATCGAAAATTACAGGAGCGTATAGAGGAGAAAGGGGGCCATATAAGAGATGTAAAAAAAAGTTAAAAAAAAAATGTAGTGAGTAAAAAGTGAGGGTTGAAAAGTTTGAAAATGAAAAACCAAGGTCTAAAAAAAATTGCAAAAATAAGCGATAAGGAACTTTTTAAGTTTTTTTAAAAATTCAAAAAACAACTATAGCTTAGAAATCGTAAGAGATAGAAAAGTTTTTTATAATACTTTTTTTAATAGCCTCTTAAGGTTTATCAAATGCATTAAATAGTTTTTTAAAATTGTGTAATTTTCGAAATACCTATAAAAAAATGACAAAGTCCAACTCCTCACTAATAGTTTTACAAAAAAAAAGTCTATCATTACGAAACTAGGGGTTCATAAAAATATAACTAGAGGATCATCACATTATTTAAGGTGTATAAGAAGAAAAAGTAGTGGTTTCTAAATAAATAGCTAGAGGTTGTTGGTTGCTTGGTTGGTTGGTTTTTTTTCCAATATAATGTATTTTTATTTTACAAGATAATAATATCTAAAAAAATGTTTAAGTCCGGCTCTAGCCAAGGCAAAAGCCGCGTGGACCGTAGCGAGTGTCAGCGGCATCCCTACTATAAGCAAATATGCCTCGCCTGCGTTAGTACACATGCACCGAACTCGCTTATTCAAGCCAATGTACTTTTATTGAAGTGCGACTGCTGGTTTCTTTATGCTGTGACATAGCGTTCAAACACTGTTTTCTACTGCCATTATTTGAGAACACTTACTATTATGAATATCGTAGTCCTTCATGGAAACTATCCTTGAAACCAAGCTACACAGTTTATTTGATATGATTTAGTAGATTCTATGTCATAGAATATTTATACATCCGGCCTAACCTAAAATTAACTTTGTAGGAACTGATTGCCATACCGTACATTGACTCGACCCCATGATACTCCTTTGGCAGGTTTTTTCTTATCCTCGTCATTTTCTGGTCAAATAGCTTCCCCTAGACCCTCGAAAGCTTCTTCGTCATTCTTCCTCGAACCCTTTATTAATTATGTCCTAGTGTTCTTTCTGAGTATTTTTAGATCTACCTAAAGCTTTACACAAGGTTCTCCATGTCAATCTCCTTAAAAATGATAAACAACTATGGGGCTAGAGAAAAGAAACAGTCAATTGGAAGATAAAAAATTTTATACTATTCCACTCTACGTGTTAACTTGTGAACGAGTTGCGATGCAGGACTTTGTCGCTGCAGTATATTCAAAGAATCCGAAACAATCTTATGAGCTTAAGACTTGACGTATTCTCCTAGAAGAAAATCAAGAGATGTTAGGTCCGCTGAGTTGGCTCTAATGTCTCTAAAACAATGAGACGGAGCACCATCTGATGGAAATTCGAATGTTTTGAGTAATAATATAGTTGCCTTCAATGACAATCTATTTCCTTTGATCTGAACGGCAGTAGTCCGGTCATTTAATCGTGGCAATACGTTTATTTAGGTTTCAAAATTTTCATATTTTATATTTAGGATTTCAGATAAGAATAATATTAAATAAAGTTCTTCATTGGTTCAAAAAAAAAAGAATTTTCCCGTTTTATTCTTTGATTGCTTAAAATTATTTTTTTAATACTTTCTAAGTAGTGAAAAAGCAAAAATAAACGACTTCAACCGCTTAGAATTGCCAACTTTCAAACTTCTCATCAATTTCAGTACTTCTAAGCAAAACCATCACGAACATGAGGCTCAAAGTTGGCAAAATGGCCGACAAGAGGCTACAATTAACGCAAGAGGCTTTATCAGCTTTACGTATAATTAAAATGTACACCTGGGAAATGTTTTTCAATAGAAGAATCTATGAGGCACGCAAGTATGCCATTAACTAACCTACTCATACTTCCGATTTTACTAATAATAACCATTTTAGAAAAGAAATGAAGACCACCATGACATCTTTCTACTTGAAAATCGTACTTATCCTCATTGGAATAGTGGGTTCAAAAATCACCTTTCCAGTCCTCCTAATATCCTATGTAGCTCTAGGCTATTCCACCAATACGGAATTGGTGTTCTACGTTATGGGACTATTTAAGGAACTACGCCATTCAGTTGGGATAGCAATACCATTAGGCCTCTCTCGCTCTGCGGAATTTTATGCTTCCCTCTCCAGAGTCAGCCGCATGCTTCACATCGAAGAGCATTATGCTCCCCAAGCAACATCTGCACCTGAAGGCAAAGAAAAAGGCAAAATCGAATTCAAGGAAGTCAGCGTGTCGGTGGGAAAAGAGCAAATCTTAAAACACCTAAATCTAAGCATTACTGATGCCGGTCTTAATATTGTTACTGGGCTCGTGGGATCTGGAAAGAGCTCCTTCTTGAAGGCTATATTAAGGGATTATCGCATCACTAGGGGTAGCCTTATAGTAAATGGATCTATATCTTATGCATCCCAAGACCCTTGGCTGTTTCCTTCATCTATAAAGCAAAATATCTTGTTTGGATTGCCTCTGGATCAAAATAGATATAATGATGTTATTAAGGTTAGTATAAGATTCCTTATTATAGTCGCCATTTTTTTTCATATAATTCTCAACGAATAAAGTTATAGATACGTAGATTTGAAAATGCCGCCAATTTGACTTTGACAACAATGACATATACCTTTGAACTATAAGATATCCATTTATAAAACTTAAAACATGTTGTTTTGGGTTTGTGTACTGACGCAATATTCTAGAATGGTTCGGTACTCATTTAATCCCTTTAAAATGAAGAGAGAAAAGAAGACAATACAAAATTATCTTTGAAGACGCCGCCATTTTAACTTTGACTACCTAATGACATATCAAATAGCTTAACACTTAACATGAAAGTTTAATATCGCCATTTTGATTTGTACATAGTGTAGAAATGTTTAGAATTGTAGACACCCATCCGCCATTTAGTCAAAAATCTTTTGACGTATAAATGTCAACATTTAGAAGCGGTTGAAGAGTAACCCTTGCAACGCATATTACAAATATAGTTGACTAAATCTCAAGATTATCTTAAACAACAATCATCTCCTTACTTTGAATAACTCTTCATTCAAGTCAAAGTTTCGATAGTCTCTGTGTCATCCTTAGTGCTACGAAAATCAAAATCTAAGGATATTTTTAAATATATATAAGTGGATTTCAAAAATAATAATAATAAATCAATTCTACTTTTAGGTTTGTTGCTTAGAATATGACTTCAGCCTACTCCCCAACGGTGACGAAACAATAGTCATAGATGGCGGTATGAACCTAAGTAAGGGGCAACAAGCGAGGGTGAACCTGGCCCGAGCGATTTACAAAGACAGCGATATTTACTTGTTAGACGACTCGTTGGCCGCCCTGGATGTGAAAGTGCAAGAAGACATTTTCCAAAAATGTATTAGGCAGTACCTCAAACGCAAGCTGGTCATTTTCGTGTCTCAGAATCCCGAATATTTCAAGTCTGCTGGTACTGTCATCTTCTTGGATAGAGGTACTGTTAAATCCGTATCGAAACCTGCTGAGATATTCAGTGAGGATATTGAGGAGATCAGACAGCAATTGACTATAGAGACTAGTAAGGAAAAGAAGCTTATTGAACTTATGGAGGTTGATATAGATGATAAGAAGGTGAAGAAGAAGGTGTATCAAGAAGAAAAGAAGATTGGCAGTGTGGATTTTATTACTTATTGGAAATATATAAAATTCGGTGGGGGAATTGTTATATTTTCGCTGATTATGTGTATCTATTTGGCAGCACAGTTTACTGACAGCTATTCTTCTAAACTGCTTTCTAAATGGTACTTGAGGAATCATTGAACATGTTCCAAAGACTAAACTTAAAATTTATTTACAGGGTTGACTATCAGCAAGAAGCATTTGATATAGGAGCAGGCAACAACATAACTTCAAAAACCAATGAGACCCTGACATATGATGATGCAGTGAAACGGAAAGACTGGACCTTTAATTTGTTTTCCATACTGATTTTTGGCTCTGCAATATTCTCACTGATCAAAGCCTATTCGATCCTCAGGTTTTGCAGAAGGGCCTCAGTGAAAATCCATGAAATCATGTGCCAGTGCGTCATAGGTTCTCTGATGACCTTTATGGATAACCACTTCATAGGGAATATTCTGAATAGGTTCTCTTATGATTTGGATGTGATTGATGAGCTGTACCCGTTTATTTTTATGGAGTTTTTTAGGGTGAGTGCAAAAAAAATATGTTAAATATTGAGTTTATTGATTTTTTTTCGTAGAGTTTCATAAGTATAGGTGGAATGCTCATTCTGATAGCGACCATTAGTTGGATATTTTTACTGTTTGCCTTGGGTTTCTTTGTGGCATTATATATTCTTAGGATGGTCTACATGCCTACTGGGAGATCTTTAAAGAGGCTTGAAGCAATGAGTAAGTTTCCTGAAAATTAAAGAATAATACATTTATTTGTCTCTTGGCAACATATTATTTCTTAATCAGTATGATATTTATTTATATTTTATTGCTCTTGGGGCACTAAAAAAAATGCAATATATGTCATTGACCATTTTATAGCGAGAAGTCCCCTGGTGGGTCATCTAAACGCCTCAGTCGAAGGCCTCACAACAATCCGAGCATACAAAGCCGAAGAGGTTCTAAAAATTGAATTCGACAAGCACCAGGACTTGGCCAATTCGACATACTACATGGTAATGACCACTTCAAGGGCGTTTGGGTATATTATGGATTTTGCAGGGGCCATGTTTGTTGTCTTCATCATTGCTATGCTGCTCTTTGCAGAAACACGTAGGCCCCTCATTAAACTTATAGTTCTCAGAATAATTCTCAACCTATTTCAGATATTTCTGTGGGTGATGTCGGTTTGGCCCTGACACAAGTGATGATGCTAACGGCATATCTTCAATGGGCAGTAAAGCAGTGGGCAGACCTGGAAAACTGCATGACATCAGTGGAAAGGGTGTTGGAGTATACTGAGGTACAACAAGAAGATATGTCCGGTGGGGCAGTGAATGATTGGCCAAGAGATGGTTGCATTAAATATGAGAACGTCAGTCTATCATACAATTCGGACAATCGCATTTTGAAAGATATCAGTTTTACTGTTAAACCCCAAGAGAAGATTGGTATTTGCGGTAGGACTGGGGCAGGGAAGTCTTCGATAATATCCACCCTGTTTAGGCTATACAAGTACGAAGGCAAGATACTGATAGACGACCTGGATACGTCATCAGTTTCAGTGAATTTCTTAAGGAAAAGTATATCAATCATACCACAAGATCCGATTATATTTGAGGGAAGCATTCGGGAAAACGTTGACCCATACCAAATCTACACAGACCAAGAAATCTGGCTGGCCCTAGAAAAAGTAAAAGTGAAAGATCTCATTCCGTCCCTGGATGAGGACATAACCAATTTGAGCTTGAGCAGTGGGCAGAAGCAACTGCTATCGCTGGCCAGGGCCGTAATCCGGAAGAATAAAATCGTCGTGTTAGACGAGGCAACGGCAAACATGGACGAGGAGTCCGACGAACTCGTCCATAAACTTATTAGAGAAAACTTCTCGAATTGTACTGTGATAATGATAGCGCATAGGCTTAGTACTATTCTGGATTGTGATAGGGTGATGGTGCTGGATAAGGGCGAGATCGTCGAGTTTGACGATCCGAGAGTTTTATTAGCTGACAAGGGAAGTTTGTTTTATTCGATGAAGAATCAAGCGAATGCTAGTTGATTGAGGGGATGTAGTATTAGTATATTGTTTACCAATAAAGTATTATATTAATTTGTTGATTTTTTTTCTGGTCCCATAAGTAAAGATACACAGAAAAAAACGATTACTCCTAACAAGTAAATAAATTTTCTAATTTTTTCAAGAATAATACATTCTTAATTGAAATAAATAGGCTTAAATTGCGGAAATAGAGTTCTTTATAAATAGGAAACAAAATATTTAAAATAAAGATTTAAAAAGAGAATACTTTTTTAATCAAAATATTTTATAGATTTAGTTGTATTAAATGTATTCTCAAATAAAAACAAGTGAAATGTCCCATTTGAATAATAAAGGTATCAATTCAAGTTATTATAATCTTGAATTTACTAAATGTTATGTTCAATCTAAGCTTTTCAAGTTAATTAATTTAAATAAATCAGTTTGTTGTTTAGAAAGATATATATTATTGCTTTAAAGCCCGTATATATAGTTTAAAATACTCTATTAATCAAGTGAAGACTATACCCGGTTCGTCTGAAGAAAATAAATTGTTGCTTTGAATATTTATTTTCTTACAATAAAATCAATGTATTCAATTCAATGTAAATATTCTCAAATAAAACTTTTTGTTCATCTCAAAAATGGCAACGTCGGCGTACCACGCCACGCGTACCCTGCTTGCCTCTTGTGCTCTTGTTAGTTATCACAGAAAACAAAGGGAAGACCTTTTTTTTTTCTTTTTTTTTCCTCCCTTTGTTTTCCGTGTTAGTTATAGACGCGTTGAGTGGTGTGTGGCGTGTAACCTGTGTTGTTCCTCTAAAAAATGGAAAATCAGCGCGTGGAAAGTGTTTTGCGAGAATGGAATCATAATGAAGAACCAGAGGAAGTTATCGAAGTGTATAAAAGTTTAGTTTAATATTAGTACGTATAATTAAGTAAATTTATGATTTTATGTGATTCGCACGTTTGACCTAGCCTACCGGCGACGTATAGTAAACGTTTTCGTTTACTATACGTCGGCGTCGCCTTCCTTCGTCTTTCCTAGATTTTTTTTTTGGCTACAAAGTCACAAGGTAGAAAAAATACTGTATGATACTCGTTTATAAGACATTTTGTGACACTCACTCCCTTTAAGGCACTCCTCGCTGGTTTAGTTTCTAGTTTTCTTGTTAGTTAGATTTAGTCTTTATTGAAACCCGCCATTGTAAAGACAATAACAAGCTTCCGCCATTGTTACGAGTAACTTTTAATATTTATTTTTAAATCTGTATATACCTTTGATAAAGTTTTAAACAGATTATATGACTTTTTTTGCTCGATGCTATCGAAAGAACATTCAAACAAAGACTTATACAATTATATTACAATTTCGTTATTTTTAAGATTTGGCAAGGGGCTGGCTTTTTTCATAACTTTTTATATCAATTTTACCAAAAAGCCTTTGTTGATACATTTTAACAACTGTGTCACAGATGCTTCTTAATATTCTTCTTGATATACTCTCGACTCTTTATATAAATCTCTTTAGAATATAACGCCATTATTTTCCAGTATTATCCACTTTTGATTATTATTAGATCCAGTATTATCCTTGAATTTAAATCCCCCTTCAGCATTTTCTTTATTTTTATCGCATAATTGCATTTAACTTTGCAATGCAGAAATCATAAAACAAACAATCTAATAAACACATTTGCACATTATTTTTCTCAATGTCAACCATTCAATTTACACAATTAAATAAATAAACTTTTAGTTTTCTTTTCTGTTTAACTTTTTCTGTTTTTTAGTTTTCTTCCTCACTGTTCGTGTCACAAAATGTCTTTTAAACAGCTTATATTTTTTCTAGCAAATCAAATTAATGAGGATCAATTAATGAATCTTAATGAAAAGGTTTTGAAGGAATTAGTGCCTCTTGTGGGGCCCAGACTTAAATTCTTGATAAAATTAAAGAAATGGTAATTATTTTATTTTAAATAAAAATCAACTGTTTAAAACCATATACATTTTTAGAAAGAAACATCAGCAACCACTGTATAACAATCGTTACCATCTGAGGCGAACTCCTCAAATTTTTCTGACGTAGTGAATGTTATAACAGAAGATTGTGCAGTTTCCTGTTGTAGTATGTAGTGATTTTTTTTATCATAATTCAAAAGAAGATTCTTTTAAGGTTTTATTTTTTGGAATATGTACTACATAATAATATTATTACCATTTTTTTTGTAAGTATTTAGTAGAATTGTTTAAAAAAGCTACATGCATAGATGTGGTTGGTTTAGTTTTTTGGTTTTAATAATCCTATTGTTATATTATAACGTGTTACGTAGGTACTTACATATTTGTTTTTAGGAAATAAACTTGTTTACATTTTTATTTTCTATGAGTACCTACTTTGTACTTTGTGATGAATATGTACCTTTTATAACATTTTACAATCGATTATTTTTGTTTATTTTATTAACATACACAAAATGTGTGTTTCTTTTGGTTTACTGTTGTTGTTGCAATGTAAAGTGATATTTGTTCCTATATAATGTATGTATAAGTTTTTGTTTTTGGATAATATTTGTTCACAGTTTTATTTTGTATGAGTACTTTATGACAATTGTACCTATATTTAAAAAACATGCACAGAATGTGTTTTTTTTTGTTTACTGTTTTTGTTACAATTATTTAAAGTAATATTTGTTCCTATATAATGTATGTAGGTTTTTGTTTTTGGATAATAAACATATGTTTGCGTAGAAACTGTTTTATTAATTTATTACCAGAATTTAACCGAAAAATAATTAGGTAAATACATAGTAATTTATTGCAATACCTAAATCATAAAATATAAAAAGGTTGAATTTTTAATACGTTATAGCAATTCTTACACTTAGTTGAAATAATAATTGACAGTTTTATGTTATTTAGTGTTGTGGTAATTTATAGGGTTCTTTTGCTATCAAAATAAAACTACCAGAAAGTGTGTGCCTTTTGGTATTTTTATTTTGATTCAAAAAGAACCCAATAAATACCACTGCACTAAATACTATAAAACTATTAATTTATTTCAACTGAGTGTAAATATTACTCATTTCAAATATTTAACCTATTTAAATCGAATAAAAAAATATTAATAACAAGCCATAAACATTTTAATTTAATACTATTTAATATTCAATTTAATTTTCCAGGCGGTTTAAAGCAATTCTTCACATCTTTAAGTTGAATTTATAACTCATTGTAGCTAGTCTTAAATATTTTTGGTTTGATGAAGCAATTCGTCAAAACGATATGTTCATAGATTTATTGTTAACAGTAGAATTACTTAAATTAAGAATATGACCATTTCAAGACAAATTACCAAAATGGATCAATGTAAGAAAAAATAAATTTGAATTAAATAATTAAATTTCATCGCTTTAAAGAAAAAAATATTCCTTGCAAGAATATGATATTCTCAAATGAAATTTCAATATATTCTCACAATAAGTTATTTGTCGACTTAAACCAATTCTATAAACATCTTGAAATTGAAAATATAATATTCTTAAATTAAACTTTTATCTTCTTGCGGATATATAATCCTTAGATTTTCTCAAATAAAGTGTCTAATTCTCATTTTAAGTACCCTTTTTTTCTGTGTATAGAATAATTTATGAACATGTCAGGGATATGATAAGGTCATAAGAACAAGCAATTTTAATATTCCTAGAACAAATAAATTCACAAATGTCCTCTAATGTATGCACTAATAAACAGTCACGTGACGGTTCTCTTAACTCCTCCTTCTGGAGTGTGGACGTGGCGAATTAAGATGGTCGAAATTGATAAATACTGACTTTTTGGAGCAAATTGTTGGACCGAACTTATTGTATTTAACACAAATTTGCAATAAAATCACCAAAGATAACGACAGAGCAAGGAAGATAGGTTTCTATAGTCTGGACAATTAAAGTAATATTAAGTAATAAGTCCGACATCTTTAAACTTATGTCTTGGTTTGAACCACTAAAAATCTTGGAAGAAAACGTCTGCAAGAACTAGAAAATTCACTTTATATTTTGAAATGAAGGTAAAAACAGAGAGATCAAAAAGGTAACACTTTAATCTCTTTCCTATCTAAAAAATTCATATCTCATAAACATGAAATGACCATTCTAAAAAAATTCTAACCTAACGGTATCAAAAAGCAATTAAACATGCAAAACTCGCTGTCATAGAGAAAAACATCCACAAAGCCTTAAAAATATTCCTGCTCCTTCCACTTGAAACCATTTTATGATTATTTTTTCCAAGGCAATTGTTTTCTTTAATTCATAAAATAGTTGAAAGGTTTCTTATTTTTTCCCAGGCAGTTGATTCATTGCTGAAAGTGGCAGCCTCGCTTTTCGACAAACTTTGAGGTGCAATCAAGGCACGTGATTGGCCAGTTGGGAGTGATGGGGTGGTCTCTTTGCAAAAGCGACGTCGTCAATGTGTCTTTAGAAAGTCCTAGAAATATTTCTGTTTCTCTCAGGCAATTGTTTTTTTTTCAGAAAGTTGGAAAATGTCTTGTTTTTACCAGGCAAATGATTCATTGCTAAAAGTGCCAACCTGGTTTTTCTACAGCCATTGAGGCGCAATCAAGGTACGTGATTGGTCAGTTGGGGGTGATAGGGTGGCGCTTGTGTAAAAGCGACGTTGTCAATGTGCCTTTTTTAAGATGTTTTTTGTATTTATTTGGGAAGTCTTAAAAATCTTTTTATTTCTCCCAGGCAGTTGAAGGTTTTTTTGGAAAATCAAGAAAAATTACCTTTAGTCTGTCTTTAATTAAAAATAATATTCACGATTATTCGCAAGTAATTAAAAAAATATTAAAAATAAAGTCCATATAGAAATAGAGTAAGACGAACAAAAGCAGAGTGCCATACTAAGGAATGTAAATTAATTTAAAACTACGAGGCAAAACGCGTCTTAGATTTAAAGAGGACTCAAACACAAAGTCTCGGCCTTAAGAAGTTTTTAATTTAAAAAGTCGGTTACACGTGTTTCGCTCCTAAGAGCATCATCGGATTTTAAAAATCGTAAATACTGTGTATTTAATGTAACTGAAAACCATGTTGTAGCGTTTGTAGCAATAAGATTTTTAAGGTCTGACAATGCTCTTAGGAGTTAAACACGCGAAACTGACTTTTTGAATTAGAATTTTTTTTTGTGACCGAGACTTTGTGTAGTTTCCTTCAGATTAAACATAATGGACAACTTCTTTCAATTTAAAACATGACACTTTAATTTACATTAAAAACTAAAGCAATTTAGCGACTAACTCCAGCCCGCTATCTTGAAAAAATATTAGTGAGCCTTTTGATGATAAAAGATCTGAATGTGATATAGTTGATGCTACATTAGGATCACCAATTACTAGAAACGCAACAGAATAAGCGATAAAACGCGCCAACAATGGGAAAGCAATTGGACCTGATCAAATGAGCACTAACTGTAAGAGTTGAAGGAATAACAGCAGTCGCAAAATTTGATCTATCCATCTACGAGACTGGTATAATACCAAAGGATTGGCTGAAATCAACGTGATCCCGAAGAAGAATAGAGCAACCAAATGTAAAGACCATCAAACAATTAGTCTAATTAGCCACGTCTTAATAATATTTTTGAGAGTGATACATGGCAGTTCTTTTGTATAATCGACTTCGAAAAGGTTTTTAATAAAATACGCCGTCACAAGGTCATACAAATCCTAAAAATAACAAGGGTAGTTAATATTTATATTAATATTAATAATTGCCAATTTGTACTCACACCAGACATCTCCAGTACGGATGGAACACTAACTATCGGATAAAATTAAAATTCATCACCCTTGATTTGTAACCTCTATTCACTGGAGGAATTGGTATTAATGGGATCAACGTAAATAATATCAGATACGCCAATGTAAAGTATCCTTAAAGAGTTGGAGGCAATGCTACGGAAAATCTACAGTCTAACTATAGTTGTCAACACGATAGGCAACTAATGTTGAACGAGCATGGTACTAGAAGAATCACGTAGCAAAAGTCTTGGAGCAAGATAGAATAAAATGCAAAGCATTTTATTGTTTATAGAACTGCCTGTTGGGCAGAATAGATTTTTATAGTCCGGTCATTTTTACCAGTTTCTAATATTAGCCGAGTTTACAATGATCCTTAACTTAATTAATATAATTTGGTGTTAATGTTAATGATAAAATCATATTAGGATTCTCGGGTTGCTGTTAGAGGGCACGCAAAATTAAAACGATAATGACACATCGGATTTTGATAGATGACACCTTCCAGGGGTTACTTAATGGAGGTCTCAGGGTAATGTTTATGAAAGGTATTGTTGAAGTTTTCTGAATCAGAAACAGGGCATAATTACATCCTGGTCGTGATGGACTGCTTCACTAAATCGGTTGCTCTACCAAACAAGCAAGCCTCTACTGTAGCTAACGCTTTATGAAAAGAGTAAATCTACGGATTTGATGTAACTTAATATTACATACAACGCTACATTCAGACCAAGGACAAAATTTTGAAACCAGCTTGTTCCAGAACATCTGTAAGACGCTTGGAATCAAGAAAACGAGGACTACTGCATTACACCTGCTGTTGAGTGACATGGTGGATCAAACAAATAAAATACTTTGAATAAATTAGTTTGGTTATATTAAAAGAGTTAATATTTCATTTCCTCTATTTAGCTGAGTTTTATTTTCACTAGTTGACAGTCCTCAGAGATTTCAATACGTATTCCAACTAAGAACCGTTAAGTTTATTTCATCGGTTAACGCGTGATTTTATTTAAATTTCCAAAACCGATTCGCCTATATGTGTTTTGTAATTTTAAATTTATGGTTATATGCTCCATATCACTTAAGCGTATTAAAAAATCTAAATTAATGAGATATGTATTCAGAACAAAGCGTATGCTAATTTATAAACGGATTCTGAACGAAATTAACGGTCAAGTATGCGCGACAGAGCCCGATTAAATTAGGAAACATTTTAGCAATTGAACCAGACCGTTCTGGTGGAATTTCCTGTATAGTACGAGCTTCTATCAAGTTAGCAATTTTCTCATTAAACTGATGATTAGGCACACGCCGCCGATAATAATTACCTAGAAGCACGTTTGGGAATTTTTCTTGGAAAAGGGAAAATCGCTTAATATTAGGTCCTTGCACAAATAATGATTTAATTATCGTAACAAGCTTAAACATCGATATAATCCTGTTCATTTGTCGAGAGCATATACTATGGCTAAATTAAATATGTGTTTGTTCTTTATCTATGAAAAACGTAACATGTCAACAAATGCTTTCTATTTTTTTAATGAGTGTAGAAATAGTATTAGCAATGAAAAGATATTAGCAGCGGATTATTCGTAGAAGTAACCAGTAAATTTTACGAAGATTTTATTGGAGCTTTGTCACTTTGCTTAAGTCCACTACTTATGATTCGTTGATGATAATGCATTTGGTAGTGCGTGTATAAATTCGTTCACTATTCAGCCACAGAAGATACGAACAAGTCTTTGATCGTATATTCCGTGATTGCAGCGATAAAACTTCAGTCAGGTCTACAATGGACTCAGAATAGGACCTTCAAGAAATACGTTGCCGCAGTAGTTCTATATATTTGAAATAAATTTTATTAGTATCTATTTGTTTGTATTATTGTCATGCATCCTATTTCTGAATTTTTTATTTTTGTCACTAGCATAGATGCAATTTAATAATTTTAAAAATATTGCATAATTATAATTAAACGGTGGCGTGAGTGTGTTTATCCTTTAAATAAAAAATAGGTATCTTTATATTTACCTTCTTCACTGTCATATCAACAAACTAATAATGAAATCAATCTAAAACACATCCGTAGGTGTGCCACGATAAAAAAAGGAAAAAATATAAAATTCATCTAAAATAATTTTCCTTGCAAAGGATTCTATATTTATATAAATATCAAAATATCCATCTATTTGACCGGACTAATAAATCGCTGAACAAGGACCGATGCTAAACTAACTGTTACAGAAAGAGAAAGAAAATTCGAGGTGACGTACCACGTTTTAAACTGAATAAACTATTATAGTCCAGCCATTTCAATCACTTAACTGTTTCTACTATTATTCGGGTTTTAACTGTTCTTTAACTCACGTACGTTTAATTCGGTGTTAAAGAAATTGTTAAATGTATATAATAATAACACTTTCGACCTTGACTCACTTTTGGAGGCCTTCAGGTTATTGCTTGATATTGCCAGTCTAAGGAAACTTTGAATAACTCAGTTTTTGTTTTTTTACCAGCAGTATTAAAAGAATTAATGTCAATAGCTACGTTTACAACGCGCGGATCTTTAGGCCCATAGATCAAATTATAGACTATTTTTATTTAGTACAGCCCTGTTTAAATTAGTCCAGGATTATTTCTAGGATCAAAATGTCAGTTGAAGTGAGTTTAGACGAAGAATTATACGACATAGCATCTAAATCTTTAAAAGTGTTATTGTTTAAATCTAATAAAAATAAACTTATAAATAATTTCTTTTTCAAGGCTTAAGCTTGTCCTCTGTATTTTCTTCTTTATTTTTGTGTATAAAAATAAAAACCTCATAAGCTAACATCCAATAAAATGTCTCGTCAAGTATTAAATATTTGGTACCCCCCGTTGTAAACGTAGCTAATAAACATTTCCGCCCTGAAAGACAATCATTGAAGAATCGTTAAGACGATTTAGAGGTTAACACCGTTTTATTTAAATTTCCAATATACTGATGCACGTTAAGTGGTTCATGTAAATATGGTTATTTTTAAATTTATCGTTTATATAGTCCATAGCCTCTCTTTGTATCAATGTATCTTAATAAAAAAAATCTAAATTAATGAAATACGGTAATGCTCTTTGCAATATTAGCAATTGATCTAGAGCGTTCTGGTATAATTTTCTGTTATTCAGATTAAGCATAGACCGCCAATTTTAATTATCTAGAGGCACGTTTTAAAATTTATTTTCGAAAAAGGAAGGAAAGTTACTAAATGTGCCTGTATAAATAATTGTTTAATTGTCGTAAAAAGTCAAACATCGATTTAATCCTCCTCCTTTGATGAAAGAATACAATAGCTGAATTTAATATGTGTTTGTTCTTTATCTATGAAAAACGTAACATCAACAAAGGCTTTCTATTGTTTTATATTAATAATAGAAATATTATTAATGATGATAGTGCGCGTTTTATGCGTCAGGTATGAAATAAGTATCGTTTTCTTCTTTAATTCAGTAAAAAGAGTAATAATCTTAATAGCTTTAAATAGTATTTCATTAACAGTCACCAATTTGACTATGATTATTCTGAAATATCTGCGCCCATTCCATTAGGAGAATGATTTGTGACAGCAACTTGAATAATTTAGGGAGACTTCATTGCTAGAAGAAGACTTGCAAAATACGAAATTTAATTAATTACTCATGGGCTTCTTATTATTTCTTGTGAAAATTTGCTTTAACAAAACCAAGAAAAAAATTATCTTTTCATTTTAATTTTCACAGAGACTAAATTAAAATTTTTACATTAGCCAATATAATAGAAATTAAGCGAACAATTATATTAATTAGTTAACAAAATAAATTCAATTTGAGTGCCAATTTTGTAATTGAAAAAGGCTCAGTATAAGCTTTGTTAATGTTCAAATTAGTATATTGACTGGATTATAAGAATTTATTCTGCTTAAAGACGCGTATACATTGAACGGGACGCGCATGGAACGCGCCTGCCACGCGCTACCAACAAATCGATTTTATTGATTATCATTAAATTTTTATTTGAAAATGCAAACGAGCTTTAGTTTACTTATTCGAGTAATAGTGTATAGTATTAGAACTATTATTACTCAAATACATATTAGGTGTAGGGTTCGATTCTCGATGAGCCTATGTTGTTGCGTTCCACTTTTTAATTTTTTATTTTTTGCTTTGTACAATTATAACCTAAAAATTATTGTTTATTTATGTACTGTGAAGTGTGTGGATGGCTTCTAAAGGTTTTTTACTGTTTTATGTAAGTTTTTACTTTTGTTTAAGTAATATTTTTATTTTAGGCCTGATGATGCTCTAACTAGAGCGAAACACGTGTAGCCCGTTTATTACATGTTGTGAGACCGTGACTTTGTGTTTTTCTTTGTTTTCGTCAATTATTTAACAGTAAGGGTATAAAAAGGTGTTTAAAAAATTAACAATTTAATCAGTTCACAAAGTTATTATTTTATTAAGTGCTCAAGATGTTCTCGGTTATTAGCTCGGTTATAATACTCAAATACATATAGAACCTATATGTATTTAAGTAATAGTGTAGGGTACTTCGTGACTATGTCTGACAACAAAGATATTGCAGCGTTAATGACCCTAGGTAGTGGTTGCATAGTATTTGCAGAAAGATTACTAAAGAAAAAACGAAATTCTCGCCGATGGTGACGTACTGAGTTATATAAAAAACGTTCTGGCTTAGAACTTATGCAAGTTATAAAGTTTCATCAGATCAGCGGACAGTATAATAACAGACAGAACCAACAGACTTTGAATCTTTGCTGCAAAAAATAAGACCACAAAAATCGCCAAAAAAAGCAACTTTCGGGAGCCACTATCGTTTTAAAAATAAGGAATGGTAAAAGAAATATGGGGGGATATACCCGAATAATGAAAAGTGCCAAACTTTAGAGGACGATATTTCGGCTTCTATAAGCACTATCGGGAAAATTCTAACGGTTTTAACTTAGTTTCGTCCTTCATTCGAGAGACCATTCGTAAGATAGTAGCTCTCATATTAGCCGAGATATCGCATTTTTAGAGCCCATTTTGGGCTCAAAAACAAGGTCGAAAAATGACTCTTTTCCGAGTTTTCAAAGTGCTCCCATTCCTTTAGTTCTTCTCGAATCCCGTTATAACCCGGTGTTTTCTTAATGTAGGTGATGGAAGCAAGCCGCTGGTATAGTTCGTTCGATTTCGAAAAAAATCAATTTTTGGTGAAAAAATTCGATACAGGGGGGTAGACCCGAATAATAAAAAATCTCAAACTTTAGAGGTCCATATCTCGGCTTCTATAAGCACTATCGAAAAAATTCCAACGGTTTTAACTTAGTTTCGTCCTTCCAAATTCAACGAGATCATCCGCAAGGTCATAGCTCTCATATTAGCCGAGATATCGCATTTTAAGAGCCCATTTTTGGGCTCAAAAACGATGTGAAAAAGTGACTTTTTTCCGAATTTTCAAAGTGCTCTCATTTTGGGCTCGTAATGTAGGTGATGGAAGCAAGCCGCTGGTATAGTTAGTTCGATTTCGAAAAAAATCAATTTTTGGTGAAAAAAATCGATAGAGGGGGGTATACCCGAATAATAAAAAATCTCAAACTTTAGAGGTCGATATCTCGGCTTCCATAAGCATTATCGGAAAAATTCCAACGGTTTTAACTTAGTTTCATCCTTCCAAATTCAATGAGATTATCCACAAGGTCATAGCTCTCATATTAACCGAAATATCGCATTTTTAGAGCCCATTTTTGGGCTCAAAAAAGGGGTCGAAAAATGACTTTTTCTGAATATTCAAAGTGCTCCCATTCCTTTAGTTCTTCTCGAATCCCGTTATAACCCGGTGTTTTCGTAATGTAGGTGATGAAAGCAAGCCGCTGGTATAGTTAGTTCGATTTCGAAAAAATTCAATTTTTGGTGAAAAAATTCGATACAGGGGGGTAGACCCGAATAATAAAAAATCTCAAACTTTAGAAGTCGATATCTCGGCTTCTATAAGCACTATTGAAAATCCAAATTATCTCAGCACTATCCAAAATCAACGAGATCATCCGCAAGGTCATAGCTCTCATATTAGCCGAAATATCGCATTTTTAGAGCCCATTTTTGGGCTCAAAAACGAGGTCGAAAAATGACCTTTTCCGAATATTCAAAGTGCTCTCATTCCCTTAGTTCTGCTCAAATTCTGTTATAACCCGATGTTTTTGTGATGTAGGTGATGGGAGCAAGCCGGTGGTATAGTTAAGTCGATTTAAAAAAAAAAATCAATTTTTGGTGAAAAAATTCGATATCGTGGGATTTTTTTTACCAAAAAATTTAACTTGTGGGGACAAGACTTATTTTATGAAATATCTCACCTCAAGGCAGTAACCTATGACCCGTTCTATTTATAATTTTTGTTAATGATCTGCCTAAGGTGATAAGTTTCTCATCATGTCTCATGTTTGCTTGATGATTTTAAGATATCTGGGTCTGTTTTATCTTTCCATGCATGTAGTCCATGCATACGGATGTAGTTTGCCATTGGTTTGATAAAAGTAAATTATATTTGAATATTAATAAGAAATAAACTTTACTAGAAAACTGCTATAATATTGCTCATAAAGAACTTCTCCGAAAACATAGTTGTAAGAAGCTGGGTGTTACTACTTTAAGTGACTTACATCTAATGGTGGGTGACCTTACATTTAATCTTCATCATTATAAACGTACTGTAAATAAAGCTTATCAGATACTTGACTTAATTATAAGAAGTGCCCATATGCTTCTATTGTATGGTCACTACAAGCAGAAACTAATATAAAAGGTTCAAACAGAACATTTTTTAGGTACCTATACATCAAAAAGCATTAAATTTATTCATATAAGATTTCATATAGAAGCATGCTTAAAAATTATAATATTGTCTATTTGGCGAAGATGATTACATATCAACTTTTTCTATTTTTTGCAGGAATTACCACTGTTCATTTATCAAAAACGATTATTTGCTTATAGTTTTAACTTCCATTACTTTCGAAAACTCAAAAAAAAACCATTTCATATAATACTCACAGATTTCTGATTACGAATGCGAATATTCTTGTACATGTTTTAAAATTCTTTTTGGCTTTATTTCAGGTAACACATACCCTTTAACTTTTAATCCTTCAGTACTATCTAAACTCATTTTCGATATGAACATTTATTTACATTGTTATGATAATAAAAGAATCGACCTATAAGACCTTAAATAAAATAATGGAAACATTGGGCCTTAGCGTCACCTAAACCTATAAGACTTATCTCTGCAATAACAATAGTATTAAACAAAGTAAATCTCGTCCTAATGACAATTTAACTTTCCTTTAAATATCTAGCTATATATATATATGTATACTTTGTTTTTAAACATTTACTTAAGAAAAAGGAGTAAACAGAGCCCACGTTTTGAGCTCTTAATCCCTCTTACGATTTATAAACCTTTTGTTGAAATTTGACGTGTATTTAATGTTAAATTGATAAAAGAGGGCGCCCACGGGTTTTTTTGGGCACTTAGCGACTTTATTAGATTGGAACTATGTAATTCGCGAGTGTGCAACAAAAAGTTTAAAAAATATATAAATTGGTGGTTTGTGTAGTGTGCGCGTGTGTCTTTTTGGATTTCAATCATGGATCATACGGGGAAGGAAATTCGGAAGCAAAATCCGAAAGAGAAGGCGAACTTTCTTAGCTTGATTACTTTTATGTAAGCCTGGGGGTTTATTAATTTTAATGGTATTTTTGAAATTCGAGTGTTTCATTCACTATAAAAAATCGTGAAGAATTCACTGCTATAGATATAAAATTTTGACTAAAAATGTGGTTTTTTTACGTTAATTTCAATGGAAAATTAAATTAAACAGACAAATTTGTCATGCTACGGGTTTGTGAACTAAAGAGGCAGTATTTGCTCTCAACATACTTGTGTCGTATCCATAGTAAGGACTTGTGTTTTTTTATATAATATTCTGAAAAATTCAGTAATATACAGATGTGGCATCTAAAATAAAAAAGTGACCACTGTTACATGACACACTCCGTATAATTATTTTATTTTAAAAAAACCAGGCAAGTGGAAATACCAATTGACGTAACTGCGCGTTTTTTTGATAATGCCCCTATTTATTTATGATGGAATTTATGCCATTTGGCTAATACACATTGTATAAATAACATATAAATTTAAAATTTTATAAAAAGTTCAAAATTTAGCTCTTCAAACAGATATTTATAGAATCTACTATTTACTTCTTTAAATCGAAACTGTGTGTGTATATTATCTCTGAAAATCATTTAGTCACTAGTTTTTGTGAAAAATATTGATTTTTTGTTTTTCTCTTCAGATATGTCACTGAATTAATGAATGTAATAAATCAAAAACTGTCAGGTGAATCTGAGAAAATTTGCCTAGAAATTTAGAAATTTTCTCCACTGGCCAACACAAACTTTGCAAAAGTTAGATATAAAAGTAAATCTATTTAATGCCTTTATCAATGGCTTATTGCACACTTAAATGGCTATAAAACTGTAACATTATACATGTTAATCGAAAACAATTTAATGCGTGAATTACAAATAAAATCAAATCTTAATTAAACTAATTCTTTAGAAACTTTACAAAACCTGCAATAATTGCATTTCGGACTGCAGCAAAACGGTTAAATATTGTAAATAAAGCAAAAAATCATGACGTATCGCTATTTTTACAGGACACTAATAAATTAAATAACTATTCCATAGCTTCAAGTCGTCATAAATTAAATAACTTAAATAACAATAAATAAAACTATTCCATAGCAACAATGGAGTCATCAGAAAAAATATTACATACTTTTAATCAAGTATTCATGAAAATTTAGGACAAAATACGTCAACAAATTGTCATAATCGTAGTCATAGATTTGGTTAATAAAATTAAAGCAAATGAGATCATATCTTAAAATCTGTCTTCTAATTAATGAATTCTAGAAGGAGTTTTCCAGAGTTCTGGAAAAAGGCATAATACTACAAACATAAGAAGCCAAAGTACGTACCCTGGAGCTGTCTCTGGTTCAGATCATAATTTATTACTAATGAAGTTCAGGCTCCGTCTAAAAAGAATCTACCAGAATCAACATGACGGAAACAGCCAAACGGCAATTTCAAGAAGAAATACAAACCAAATTGGAGGTCGAAAAACATGACATAATGAATAAACAAGACCCAGACCAAGAATGGGAAGCATTGAGAAATGTTATTAAGACGACAGCAGATCACCTTCAACTAACACATAACCCCATAAATCGGCCAAACAAACCATGGATCACACAAACGACCATAGAAACAATTAACAAATAAAAAGGAAGGGCACCCTAACGAGAGAAGACTGCGACCTGTACAAGAGATTAAATAAAAAGATACAGAGACAATGCATAAAAATAACTATATTAAAAAAATATGCAGGGATATAGAGGAACATCAACTCACCCATGACACCAAAGACTTGTATCAAAGGGAAATAACACGCAAATTCGAACCAAAGACTTTCACAATTGAAGACAAGGACGGAAAGATAGTATGGGAAGATGAAAAAGTGATCGAACGATGGAGACAATATTGTGAGGAATTATACAACGAAGAAACCAAAATAGCGATCGAACAACAGAAAGAAAACACACAATTTGAAATGGAGCCCAATAAAAAACCTAAAGCTAAACAAATCCCCAGAAACAGACGGAGTTCGTGCTCATAAAAGTACTAGGAGACCCGGGAACCAAAATCCTACATAATATATGTAATAAGATCTGGCAAAGTGGTCAATGGCCTAAAGACTGGACAACGTCTGCATTTATACCTATTCACAAAAAGGGATCCACCAAAAAATTAACGAACGATATCTCTAATCACACATGCCAACAAAATCCTGCTTCAAATAATATATAGACGATTGCAAAACTACTTAGAGAGTCAAATCCCTCTAGAACAAGCAGGCTTCGTTAAGGAAAGAGGGACTAGGGACCAAATATTCAACATCAGCCAAGTCAATACCCCATGCTCTTGTGCTTTATAGATTACAAAAAGGCTTTCGACTGTGTTCGATGGAGTAGTCTCTGGAACGTATTGAAAGAATGGGAGTCCCTCCGCATTTCATATCTCTAATAACCAACCTATATGAAAATAACAATGCCATAGTTAGTCTCGACAATAAAACATCAAACATTTTCAAAGTACATAGAGGCGTCCGTCAAGGTCTCTTCAATTCCTACGGTGAATTCATAATAAGACCAGCCCTGGAAAATTTTGAAGGAGGTGTGTCAATCAATGGTAGAAAGATATGTAATCTCAGATACGCGGACGACACTACCCTAATAACAAGAGATGAAGATGAGATGGTTACACTTATTGATCAGGTCGCTAATGAAAGCCGAGCTCTAGGCCTCGAAATAAATCTAGACAAGACCAAGTTAATGGTCATTGACAGGAATAACACCATACAGTTAAGAAATCTGCAAAATAGAATTGAAGTAGTAGATGAATTCATCTACTTACTGTGAAACAGAAATAAGAAGGCGGATAGCATTAGCGAGGACAGCAATGTCAAACTTATCCAAGATATGGAAAGACAGATCCATAACCAGAAACACGAAAAGAGCCCTGGTAAACACCCTAGTGTTTTCGATATTTTCTTATGGTTCTGAATCCTGGACAAATAAAGTCGAGCGACAGGCACCGAATAGATGCTTTTGAAATGTGGTGCTGGCGGAGGATGCTTCGCATACCCTGGACTGCACACCGGACCAATGTGTCGATATTAAACGAATTAGAATCACCGATCGATCGTCCTCCAGCTGCCGACGCCGCATTCTGGGTTACTTCGGACACATCACCAGGAGAGACCAAGACAATCTAGAAAAACTGATCGTGCAGGGCAAAGTAGAAGGTAAAAGATCAAGAGGAAGATCCCCATCACGCGGTGGATAGACCAAATTAAAGAAATCACAGGGCAAGCCTTGCAGACAAATATAAGAGTAGCAGAAGATCGACAATCGACTCATCAATGTTCATAGACACGACGTCACAACTCTTCAGGAATGAAGATATGACTAAAAGAAGAAGAAGCCAAAGTAAGACGTGAGACCAATAAGCATACATATATCAACAGTCATAACAAAAGTACTCGAATTTCTTTTTATATAATCATATAATTAAATTGGTCGAAACATATAAATTGATTCCAAATTGCCAGACTGAAAAAAACTTTAGCACAGCTACCTGTCTTATTAAAATTAGAGATTATATTAAAAGAAATGGAGAAAATAAAAATTTGGCATGTCGTATAATGCTTGACTACCGTAAAGCCTTTCATACCTTGCTGTCCAATTCCATTAACTCTCTTTCGAAGTTATTTGCAGAATCGATATTGCTGTGTGGTTATTAAAAATGAGCATAATATAATAAAATCTAATTTCACTGAAATAAAAGTGTACCTCAAGGCTCAATACCATCACTACTTTTTTTTTCAATATATGCCGCGGATATGAAAAAATCTTTTAATTTTTCAGGCATTACGCTATATGCTGATAACTCAAAACTTATTTTTACTTCTAAATTTTAATAAGATTCAACAGTCGGAATAATTCCATTCACTCACAAGAACATAGTTTCAAAATTAATGGCTCAAAATCTCATGTTTTTCATTCACATTCTCAATTAAAAGAAGTATAAACATAAAGATTGGAGACGAGCTAGTACTGGTTTCCAAATAAGTCAAAAACTTATGAATTTTAGTGCATAGTTAAAATTTAAAAAATTACCAATAGCCTATTTAAAATTAAAAAATATCTCGCATCTAAAACGAAGTCTTCTTCTGAAGTTAAATATTTGCTTCATCAATCTTTCATTATTTCTTTATTTGAATATAGTAGTGTCGTTTACTCAGAGAGAGTCCATTTCTAATGAATATTATAAGAAACTGCTATACTCGTGCATAAGGTTTCCCTACTAAATAGCTTACAGAAAAAAATCATGTAACACCTTATTTTAAGGAAATCCATATCCTGGTCTAATCTAATCTCGAGACATTAAAGTTTTCGCTATTTCAGAACCTCCACGTTGATTATTAATTCTTCTATCCATAAATAAAATGTTTCCTTAATTGAAGGGTGGAAAAGCTAGAAAGCCTAAGTGCCGAAAACATAATTTTACAGGAGAGCGTGTTTTAATTTGTGGTACTTAGGTCGCCTAGCTTTGACGTGCTGAGAAGGTTTTAAATTGGAGGGCCTAAGTACCGTGTTATTATTATTGGGTATTTTAAACAACGGATTGTGAACAAAACTAAAAAACTTTATTTCTCGAAAATTTTAGTTAAAAAATAACATTCTGTATTAATACAAATAAAAGAACCAAAACTTAAAATAAATGAACAAATTAAACTAGTTTGGAAGACATCTGTAGAATTCCTTATATTCTTCTTTACCAAGATACGGTACCATCTCCAATAAATTTTTCCTTTTATCTTGGTTTATTACTACTCCTTTAGGTTTTTTCAGGAATGTTGCTTCTTTTAAGTGTTAAAATGTCTTTCCTTTTTTAAATATTTTAATTTTATACCAGTTTTCGCATGTGCCATTTGACGTTTTCATTTCAATATATCCTTCCCGTAAAAGACTGTCAGAAATTCTAATTCCTGTGGCTTTAGAAATGTTCATATTTTTGCTATTTACAAGTGTATCAGTTGTTTGCTGAATTTCAAAAAAGTGCCCGACTGAATCCATATCTATGACTTCAAATGGGTTATGGTATCTCGCCGTTTTTACAATATCGTGTAATTCTGAGGGGATAAAAGCTTTTGAATTTCGTTTTCTTTTCTCTATTACAGCGAAATCTCGATCACAGCTGAGAAAGCTGTGTCCACTGATAAGAAATTTGTGAAATTTGTGAACAAGCCAAATTAGCAAAAACAGCATCATGCGATTTTTATTCTGGCCAGTACAGTTATCTGACCAGATGATTAACCGTTCCTTGTAGCAGAAAGTATTAGGTTCGTTGAGTACTGTAAGAAGATAGGAGGCAATTTCGTCACCACCTCTGGAAGCTGTGGCCTCATTAGTAGGCCTTATTAATATTGCTAATGTGTACTGCCAAGTTATAACACGAAAGCTGTCTTTTATAAAACATGTCACTATGGGTTAATGTTGGAACGAACATAACCTGTTGCAAGTCTATAGAAATGACAGTAAACTGACTAGATGGCAAGGTTGAATTAGAAACATCATTATGTATATCTGCAAGAGCAGCTTTGTATTTGCTATGATGCAAAGCTAATTTCGTTTTGGCCTTAGAACTTTCGGAGTTATTCAAATTAATAGAACATGCCAAAAAATCGCACGTCTTGCATGTGTCGGTCCTTGGTCGATGAAACGACAGATTGGGGAACTTTGTCTTAAATATTCGACTATAATATTTGTATGTAACCACGGAATTTGGATATTTATCTTTGAATGCATGAAAAAGCCGGTTGATGTTAAGATCCGGACTAAGGTACTTTTTAGAAGACTGACTTCTTCCATAATGACTCTCCTCTGCCGGAATTGAGTTATATGATTTATAACAGATAACTCATCCCTTTCAGTAAACTTTAGGTTTTTTACTTCCCTTTTTTCTTTAAAGATGTATTCCCCATTTTGCTTTCTTAAAACAAGATTGTGTACTCTCTTGTCGGACAAAGCGAATGTGTTACAAAATGTTTTTTTACATACGTGAAGTAATTTTCCTGCTTTATCTGGAATCTGGTAATAAACTGAACATTGCCTTCGACTCGCAGCTGGCGTGTCATAGTGGCCATGACGCCTTCTTTGAATTTCGGCTATTTGTATGATTCCCATTAGGTAGGTTCCTTGGTTTTTTTCATCAAGTGAATAGAAATCTTGGTGAAGCTTTAACCTTTGTTCAAAGGAAAGCACGCGACAACTGTACTTGCATTTACAAGTTACCTACAAAAAAACAACCTTAAGTATCCAATGAAATGTATTAATCAATTATTTTAGGATCATTTAAATCAACAAAAACAATACTAATGTCAAAACTAGGTAGGTACCTAATACAAAGAATTGGTAATTTGGTCAATAAAAGTAAGCCATTTAAAGTTAACTAAAAAGTTTTTGTGCGAATTACTCTCTTATAAACAAAAATGCTCAATCATTTTATACCAAAAGCATCTACACCATGATGTAACTACCTATAAAGTTAAGAGGCGTGGTTTTTAACCAAGCAACATGCTGGTCGTGAAACGTTATTGATATTTCCGCATTAAATTATTATTGGAAGCAATTCGACATAACCATAAACTTATCATTTCCGCTGGCAATGATTTTGCAGGCCGCAATCTGCCACTTTTAGTTGGATATTCCTTTCCACTGACTCTTCTTTTATTCCTGTCATTTTTCTTATTTATTTTAACCTCCATTTGCACGTTTTCTTCCATGGCAATAAAAATTTAACGCAAACACGTTCGAAGCAGAAGGTAAACTGACAAATAAATAATAAGGAACAATGCGACAGGCGCCGCTGTTGGCACTTAGGCCCACAAGCTCGACCTGCCTTTCTGGAGATAGGTCCTACGTTTATGTCATGCGTGTTTACTGGCGCTTTCAATGGTTATATGGACTTAGGTCGCTTATAGGACATCCATCCCAGTAAATAGGTCTGTTTTTTGCAAAAATGTTAATACTAAAATTTTTGGCACTTAGGCTCTCTAGCTTTTCCACCCTTCAATTTCTCTTTTTTTCGCAGATATACGCGTAAGCTCTTCCGAAAAGCCCTTAAAGAAGACCTAGAAGAAGACGATCTCTACGACGTCCTCAAAACCCTAAACTCCGACAAATGCGGCAACAAAATCGAAACCAGATGGAAAAACGAACATATAAAAGAAGAACCCTCGTTTATACGTCTGGTCTTGGCGAGATTTGGCCTGAAATACGCGTTTATCGGACTAATACTTTTGTCCCATAAGCTATTTATGATGTAAGCATTAAAAAATAATAATAAATATTCTTTTTACAGTAAATTTTCAGCGGAATGGAACCCTATGCGATGAGCAGCCTAATCGCGTGCTTCAAATCCAAAGACACGTGTACACCCAATGAGACTTACCTGTACGGAGCAGTTGTCGTAGCAATAAACCTATTTAACTGCTTTTTTTGGCATAATTATATAATTTACGTGCAAACTTTCGCGATAAAAATACGAACATCCTTTTGCTCCCTGTTGTACAGGAAAGCCCTAAAACTCACCCCATCTGCCATGAATGAAATTAGCTTGGGCAATATTGTTACTTTGATCACGAAAGACGTTCATTGCTTTGAAGCATCTATATGGATCTTCAATGACATGTGGATCGGAATCGTTTCTTCTGTTTTTATTGTGTATTTATTGATCGCGAAAATGGGATGGATTTCGTTGATCGGGGTGACATTTTTGTTCACTGTGATACCTATACAAAGTAAGTGATTTTTCTTCAATAACTGATTAACGGAATCAGATTGTTATTATTGTAACTTATGTTCATTAAAGTCTTTTTCAGTTTCCCTTGGTAAATGGATAACGAGCTTAAGGTTGAAAGTTGGCAAAAAGACAGACCAAAGGCTGCAAATTACTCAGGAAATCTTATCATCGATAAAGATCATAAAGCTCTATACTTGGGAGAAGTTCTTCAATGAGCAAGTGAATGAAAGCAGGAAGTAAGTATTTATTTTTTCCAAATTATTTGCTTAATAATTTGTGGGTTCTTTGTCATATTACAAAGCATAAATCAGCCCAATCAGACCAAAATTCTTTGCTCCACAGATGAGTATGCTTTAAACTCATAAGAGCTAGTACTCAAAAAATTTAGAGAGAATATTAGACTTAAAAAAGTTAGTGTATGATTGAATTCATTCTTCATGTCCTCATTCGTCAACATCTTCTTTCTCATGTTTCAACGCCTTAAGGCCAAAAGATGTTGATAGTAACTCAACTGTTTTAAAGAATATTTTAATTACTTAAAGGCAGTTGAGTGAATTTCATCATCTGATGAAAAGAAAAGAGAGGAATAGGCTTGAACTCAACTGACTGAAATATTATATTATTTATTGCCAGACACTTGAATTTCATTATCTCACGTAAAATAACAAGATGAAGAAGCTTGAACTCAATTGCCTGAAAGAGTTTTTATTTATTTACAGGTAGTTGAGTGAATTTCATCATCTCATGAAAAAAAAAGGAATATGCTTGAAACCAGTTGCCTAGAAGAGTATTTTATTTACTTCCAGGCAGTTGAGTGAATTTCAACATCTCGCGAAAAGTACAAAGGCGAATAAGTTGCAACTCAACTGCCTGGAACAATATATTAATTACTTCCAAATAATTGTCTGAATTTAATCATTTACCAGAAAGTCAAGATAATAATGGAATGCAGCTCAGTTGCCTATAATGTTTTTTATTTCGTTCAAAAAATTAGGTGTAAATTTACCTCTGAAGAAACCCAATAGGATGGATTAATGAATTCTTGATGGCAAATCTGACATCGTCATGATATTTATCTCTATCGAAAGTTGATCTTCTGTACACGGATTTCCGAAGGCACTTAATCGGATTCAACGCCACCATACTATTAAATAAAATATTTTTCTTTCTTTAAAAAACTCTTTCTCAAGAGCTCTATTTTTCACTACCAACGTGATACAGGATGCTCATGACCCTCCTGTGACTGACTGTTGTCCCTAACACATAACTTCTTTTTTCCAGACAAGAAATCAACGTAATGCGAATCGGTTTCTACCTAAAAACAGTGATCGTAGTACTGGGAATAGTAGCAACGAAAATAGGCTTCTACGTCCTAATAGTTACATACCTCTGGATGGGCTACATTCCAGACGCCAAGCTCATTTTCTACATCTCAAACCTATTCAATAATCTAAGGTACCTGCTAGGAGTCTCCATTCCAATAGGAATGGGTCGTGCCGCTGAGTTAGTGGCTGCCATACTGAGGATTAACCGGGTGCTAAGAGCTGAGGAGCTCCATAGAGACAACGCTCATGACCAACCTACCGCTGCACCAAAACTAATATTAAATAATGCTACTGTGGCTATAAATAAGCGAATAGCTTTACAAAAAGTGTCGCTCTCCATTGACTCAGGGTTGCATATTGTGACTGGTTGTGTTGGTTCTGGAAAGAGCTCCTTACTTAAGGCGTTGCTTCAAGATTATCCTCTGGAAAGTGGAACAGTAAGTACTTATGGGAGGATTTCTTATGCTTCACAGGACCCTTGGTTGTTTCCCTCTTCTATCAAACAAAACATCTTGTTTGGACAAGCTTATGACGAGCAAAGGTACCAAGAAGTTATTAAGGTGTGCGCATTGGCTTATGATTTAAATATGTTGGAAAATGGTGATCAAACTATTGTTGCTGATAACGGGATTAACTTAAGCAAAGGTCAACAAGCCCGAGTGAACTTGGCCAGAGCAGTTTATAAGGAGAGTGAGATTTATCTCTTGGATGACTCACTAACGGCCTTGGATGCACATGTCCAAGACCACATATACAACGAATGCATCAAAAAGTTTCTTAAAAATAAAATAGTAATCCTGGTTACTCAGACGGTGCATCATATACTAGACGCAGATAATGTCATTTTAATGGAAAATGCAAAAATTCGATCGATTGGCAAACCCACGGAGATTTCTATGGAGGAACTTTCCCAGCTGGTGGGTGAAAATGACGAAATGGAAAAGGAGGTGCTGGAAGCAGACTCTGAACTAGCTGTAAAGAAGAGAAAAAAAAAATCCATCGCAGATGTTAAAGATGACAGCGATAATGACGAAACTGAGGAACTGCTTGAAACCGAACAAGAAAAAGCCAAGAAGGTTTATAAAGAACAAACGAAAAAAGGTGACGTCAGTTTTAAGATTTATGGAAAGTATTTGAAATTCGGAGGAGGCGTTTGCTTTTTCTTGTCCATTGTGTTTATGTTTTTCGCTGCTCAAGGAAGCGAGACTGCTTCTGATAAGTTTATTGCCATGTGGTAAGTTCAACAATCTTCTCATTACTTGGCATAAGAGTTTCATTTTTACAGGGTAGACGCTCAACAGAAAGAAATTGACTTGATGGTGGCCAATCAGACAGACACACCGATATTCAAAGAGGCTGTAGAGCAAAAAGACCTGTACATTAAACTGTACTCAGTAACCATAGGGTTATCCATGGTGTTCGTGTTAACTAGGTCATACATGCTGTTTGATTTTTGTAGACGTGCATCCATAAAATTGCATAAGGTCATGTCCATGACGGTTATTAATGCGGTCATGTCGTTCTTCGATACACATTTTATTGGGAACGTTCTTAACAGATTTTCTCAGGATCTGATTAATATTGATGAGTTTTTGCCATATACCATTTCGGAATGTTTTCGGGTAAGTAAAATGTTAATTTTATTTTTAGTTTCGATTTTATTATAGCTTACGTTGGTTGGTTGCTTAAGTTTATATAAACTTGGTTTGCGCAAAACGTAGGAGTGTAGGTCTTGAAAGATGACTGAGTTCCTCACGTACCAGGGAGCCTTTGCAACTATGCGTAGAGCCATGTTTTGTATCTCTTAGATGTCGGCTTAGGTAGAGAGGTGTAGGAAAGTATTGAACGTCTTGTAGATCCTGAAGAAACTGAGAGGAGGGTAGAGAATGCGAAGTTGACCTTTGGCTATGTTAGTTTGAGCTACAGTATTGGGGAGCCATTTGAGAAGGTGGTCGAAGATAAGTCCTAGGTACATGAATTGGCAAAAATCAGGTTTTCCATCGGAGTTGGGGAGGCGAGGTGGATCTACTATGTTTAGAAGAAATGGTCTTTCGTGGATTCACTAGAAGCCGCCATTGGTCCTTTCAAAGCCTGGATGTGGTGGTTTTGGAGTCGTGCTTTGATTTAATGTGTCCTGCCATAGCAGTAAGGAGTATCTCGATAAACCAATTGTTTTGCTATTTACCTCTCCATCTAGCTTTCATTCTTAGAAAGGATGTGTCATCAACGTACTGTATACTGTGTGAGTAGGTGAATAAGTCGCTCATGTAGATATTACATAGGAAAGGGCAGAGGGAAAACTTTGGGAGAATCTGGCTTGGAGTGGATTGGTAGCCATCTGCTGAGACCCGAATCTTCAGTTGGCGAGGAAGATAGTTAGAAAGAAGACCATCCAGAACAGGTGTCGGGTTGGGTTGGGAGATAGATCAATTTATGTTACCATATCTCGTCGAAGGCCTCACTAAGATCCAGAAAGACTGCCCCAGTGGTTTGGTAGACGTGGAGTGATTCTTCGTGAAGCAACTGACTGTTGAAGACAGCATTAATTGTTTGGTCCACAGTGGATAGTTGCTAAAGGATGATACACTATACGAAAGAAAGCTTGAGAGCTTTGCAGTTTGTAGTGGCTTTAATAAAGTTTCGATGGTTTTGGTAGTAAGTTAGACTATAAGTTCCGGTTGTTGGGTTTAATACCTATGGAAGATGTTAAAGGCATTAAGTAAAGGCAAAATGTATGAACCTTTTATGTCAAATATTAAATGTATCTAAAGCGTCTTAAAAATCAACAAATACATTTTTATTAAATAACTCCATAATTATTACTAATAAGTTATAAAATGTATTATTAAATCTCCTTTTTTAGGTCACAGTTCAAATACTCGGCGTCGTAATAAATATATCTCTAATAAACTGGCGATTTTTAATTCCAGCCGTAGTATTTTTCACCCTAACCTTCGTTATAAGGAAGCTTTATATGCCGACGGGTCGAAGTTTAAAACGTCTGGAAGCGGCAAGTGAGTAAACAGTAATTAACGGTTTATCCTAAAAGAGTTAATACCACTAAGTGCGTTAAATAAAAATGTATTTATTTATAGCTCGAAGTCCTTTGGTGGGTCATCTAAATGCTTCCCTGGAAGGGCTCACCACCATAAGGGCCTACAAAGCAGAAGATATTTTAAAGCAGGAGTTCGATAGGCATCAGGATTTGTATACTTCCGCCCATTTTATGCTTACGTGTACATCAAGGGCTTTTGGATTTTCTCTGGACTTTTTGTGCTTCATTTTAATCTCCATGGTTGTATCCAGATTCTTGTTTTTTGAAACTGGTAAGTTACTCAATTGGATTTTTGGCTAATAACCAAACTTAGGGCTAAGGTTTAAAAAATGTTCTACTAAAAAGCTGCTCTTAATGAAAGAGAGCAAGTTTGTTGTTTCCAAATTGAATGTCCTGAGGATGTTCAAGTAACTTAATTTTATCTAGATCCTAGACCTATTTTCAACAACGATAAAGGATACTTATTGGTTTATATGCTATTGATCATGATTTTGCGCGCTTTTTCATTGTAACAACTCACCCTTATTGCAATACTGTATATTAGCAATCAGAGACCTGATATGCCTATATTCCTTCACTTTGGATAATACATTTTAAACTGATCTCTTTGTTCAATTTCTTTCCAGATACAAGTGCCGGCAATGTCGGGTTAGTCCTAACGCAGATCTTCATGTTGGCTGGTAGTGTCCAATGGGGCGTACGTAACTGGGCAGATCTGGAAAACTACATGACGTCAGTGGAACGTGCTATGGAGTACACGGAACTAAAACAAGAATCTAAACGAGGCACGAGGATAGACAACTGGCCCACCGAGGGTCACATCAAATATGAAAATGTCAGCCTGTCCTATGGAAAAGAAGTCGTTTTAAAAGATTTACACTTCGAAGTGCAACCGGGTCAAAAAATTGGTATTTGTGGACGTACTGGGGCTGGAAAGTCTTCGATTATCAGTACGTTATTCAGGCTTTATGAGGTGCAGGGAACTATACTGATAGACGGGGTTAATATTAAACATGTAACCATTGATTTCTTAAGGCAAAGTGTGGCCATTATTCCTCAAGATCCAGTGCTGTTTACTGGAACTGTGAGGAGCAATATTGACCCCTATCGCCTTTACAGTGATGAAGAAATATGGCGACTTTTGGAAAAGGTGCATCTTAAAGAAAGCATCCATACGTTGGATATGCCCATAAATGAAAATGCACCGGCTTTAAGCTCTGGACAGAGGCAGCTGGTATGCCTGGCCAGGGCGATCATACGTAGAAACAAAATCGTAGTTTTAGATGAAGCTACTGCTAATATGGATCCGAAAACTGATGCCATGCTACACGACGCTATTAAAGAAAATTTTACTGGATGCACTATATTTTCTATAGCGCATAGATTGCACACCATTCTGGATTCGGATAAGATAATGGTACTGGATAGGGGTATGATCAAGGAGTTTGATACTCCTGGGAAATTATTGGCGGATAAAAATGGCATGTTTTATAAGATGGTCGAACAAGCTGGACTAACAGAGCATTTAAAAAGTTGATTTAAGAAATTTTAAACTTAAACGTTGATCTCTACTAGTCATTCATTGTTAGGTTAATACAATTTATTTTGATTCTTTTATAGCCTGGTTTTATTTTAATCCTTATAAACATGGCTCCAAGGAGGTTGATTTGATAACATTGAGGTTTGAGGAAAGTTCTTTTTAAGTTATTAGGGGTTGTGGTGATCATTTTGGAGTGGGAGCACCGTTTGAGCATAAGTTTCTTTTTGAATGTTCAAGAACTATAGAGATTAGGCTTCTGATAACTTTCCTTTATTGAAAACTGGTGAACCCTAAGAGAATGTAATTCTGAAACTAATGAAACTAGCTTTATCAGCAAAGTTTTAATAATTTTTTCAATAATCCTTTGGTTTTTTTTAAGCTGCCTAAAAAGGGAAAAAACTTTTGACCACTTGGAAAGAAAATGCTCATTTTGTAGTTACTCCATTGCCTTTATTCCTTATATATGTGATTATACAAAACACTATTTTAATATATAAAATTCACTAAGCCACATTTATCAATCCTTGTGGCATTTTGATAAATCCGGAAAATCATCTTTTCTTCCAAGCATCTCTTTATTTTTGCTAAAAAAACACCCTTAAAGAACCACTGATGATATTCTCGAGTGATTCACTTACCATACTGTCTTCGTGAAATACCACCACAAGAAACATTTTGTGGCACACCCTCGATATTCCTTGGGGGTTTATGAGGGTAGACTTCACAAACTCCTCTGAGCTTCACCTTATTACACCTGACCACCCTCCAGAGCTTTTCCGAATCCAAAGTGACACAGTCCTCTGATTCATGCTTGGATCTAGGATGGCCTGGGGCCCAAGCTCTGTAACTGATACAGAAATCAAAAACTTTAAAGCCTCTCTTTAATACTGTTTACTTTGAGCAAACCAGTGGTTTTCCAAAGCTGTTGGTGAATGCCCCCTCTATGAATAAATCATTTAAACCAACATAAGCTAGTTTATGCCAATCTGTTATACTTGTATTAAGCATCTGAGCCAACATGGTGCTGCGGTACTCTGAAGTCACATCAGCCAAGTCTCCACTGTTGCTTTGGCAAGTTAATATATTTTGGCTGTAATTTTGATTGTCAGCGTTAAGGGTGAATAACCCTATTGCTTTGATACAAGTGGCATTCTGAGTTACTAAAACTTAGTGTGTATATCTGATATGGATAAACAATATTCTGCTTACCATTCCAATTTCCATAAGCACTATAATAATCATAAGCCAAATCCATAGTTAAGGTGGAATCGTTTCCGATTTGTGGACAAGCCAGCACGTGACAATTCGGCATGTAAAATTTGCTAAGGTTCTGTGCTTCTGCAGGACTGAAATTGAATGCCATACCACCCCTTTCTCGTGCTACTTCTTTGCATTCTTGTAAATTAGTAACTCGTTTCCAAAATATTACGGAAGCAGAGGATTTGTGGCAAGATTTGATTTTATAGTACTGGAGCCTCGAAGTGGTGCTGTACTTGTTACAGTCTATTAATAAATTGTGAATTATTACAAGTTTAGAAGAGATTAATAATATTATGAGCAGCTCCTTATGCATGATGAACCACTAATGATAGGTTCCATTCGTTCGGAATTAATAAAGGAAGTAATTATTATATCATGCTGCCTTATGAAGTGGACAGGATAATTAACAAATAATTTATGTTGCTAACAAAAAAATATATTGTTTAAATAAATTACGTTTTATTAACAAGAATTCTTTGGTTTATTGCTAGATTTTGAAGTATTTAAGGCCTATTTGTTGAAGGATTTCAGCAGTTCGTCGATGTGCTGCGTGGTTTCCGCGAAGATTTCTTCAGCAGACTTTTCTGCGTTAATCTGGAAACGAAATTGAATTATTTATTTAAATTAAAATTTTTTAATTATATTATTAAAATATATTATTAATTATATTTTTATATTAATAATATTTTTAATTTTAATAATTTTTTTAAATATTTTTAATTTAAATTTTAATTATTTTTTTTTAAACACATTTATAGGCATTTAAATTTCAAACAAAAAGTATTAAATATTGCATGCCTCTAAAGTAAAAAATAAGCGAGTTATTCAGGTTTAAAGCAAAGGGCGGCTAAGCGACTATAGTCTATTTCAAAAAGGTAGAGAGTAAGTATTAAGTATGCAAAAGTGGTACAGGGTGACCGTCCAATAATGTATGCCAGTGAAACAAGATATGTGGTTCCTACACGATAGAGCTCCACCACATTTTTAAAATATTATTAATTATATTATTAAAAATTATAGTATTAAAATTATTTAAATTAAAGATATTTAAAAACGAAATCAAACGTTGAAACATTAGTCCCCTGAAAGTTATAGCAAGGTCGCTCGCGGACTATGTGTAAAGTGAGTTGAGTCCAAAGAGAATGATTTAAAGATAAAACTTGGAGATCGAAACTATTAAAAGAGGATGGTGCTTTCACATATAAACGTGATTAAAAAATTACATTTTTAGAAAAATTGTTTACAAATGATGATGGTGAGGACCGATATTTGTCCCCTGGTGATCATATTACTTTACTGTAACGTTGAAAGACGTCCAAAAAAAAAAGGTTATTTATCGCAACAACAGATGTAGGTATTCGTATAAATTGATGTTTGTTGAGGGTACAGGATAAGAGAGTGTCAAAATACCTTTTTTAACTTATCAGTGTACTGCTGAACGACTTGGTCGTTGTGAGTATTAAAAGTTTTCAACCTTTTCTTGATGGTTTCTTCGTTGTCATCTACGCGTCCTGAAGTAAGAGCTCTCCCAAGTAACCTAAAAGAATTTATTATTTAAAACTGTACTGTGGATTGCTCGCAGCTCGTGTAAATACCTCTTGACCAAGGTTTCCTCGGACGCGTCATAAAAAATAACCAAATTCACCGGACTGATGTTCTTTTCAAAAAGCACTCCCTGCTCTTTCTCACGTGGATAGCCATCGATCAAATACCCTTTGGATGTGGATAAAGCGTTGAGCATGGCTTCCCTCAGTAGGTCCAGAACCACTTCCAATGGCACCAGCTCGCCTCTTTCCATTATTGCAGACAGTTCTTTACCTCTTGGAGAACCACTACTCACCTAGAATTACGTGATATTAATACAGGGTGATAAACGGGAACCTGATGTTTTTAAAACGTATAGTACGAGGCTCGAGGCGATTAGAGTGGGGCAAGTGCAATTAAGTTAGAAAAAGGGATCAACATGCTACAAATGTATATAGAAAATGAAATAAATAATACGTATCTTTATATTTCTTTCGAAGGTGTAATTTCTCAAATCAATTTAGATTGCCAAAACTTTTTGGATAATCTAGAAAACGCCATCACCTTCGCAAAGCTTAATGCTGTACACAATTCTGTAATTTCGCTAAACGAAATCAGAGAAATGATGGAATGCTTGGAAACTATTTACGATCCTAGAGCTTTGCCAAATTTTAAGAACATTCTTTCGCACTATCAATTCCTTGGAACACAAGTAAGTTTTTCAAGTAATAAAATAATTTTCGCAATTCATGTCCCTATATTAAAACTTAAACAATCCACTTTCCACCACCTACTTCCTATCATACAAAACAATTCCATCATTATTCCAAAATACCCCTACCTGGCACAAGAAGAAGTCGACATCCAATTTGAAGACAGCTTATGCCCAGAAATCGAGAAAACATTCTACTGCCTAGAGAACTTTTACCCTCAGGATAGTTGCACTATTGAGTTGTTGAAAAAACGTCCACCAACAAGTTGCACACCCCTGCAAACCCATCTTGTTCAAGTTACCCAAGGACAATTCTTAATCATCCCAACCAAAAACACACAAGTCCCTACCAAATGTACGACCGACCAATATATAACTCTGGAAGAACCTACCCTTATCCAAGTTCCTGCAAACTGCGGAATAAAGCTTGATGGAAAAACATATTCCAACGATATTAAACTAGTAAAAGGGAAACATTTGGTACTACCAGAAATCCAGGACTACAAACCCCAAGTATCCAGACCTTACAAGTTGCCCAATATAAGTCAAGACTTATATGAACTTAGGAGCCTAGCGAACAAGCTACATCCCATTGACGACGTTTCACCGATCCAGACTTCAACAATAATCAACAGTACCCTGATTATTGTTATTATTATAATTATAACTTTACTAGTGGTTGCCCAGAAGAAGCTGCTTCCAAGATACCAGAAGCCAAAACCTAGACCTGCCACTTCCAACCCTGAAGAGCAAACACACTCCATTATGTTTGCCTCTTAAGGAGGGAGGAGTTATATGCCTAAGAAGAGCTGACTCTCCAGTGTAAATCTACCCACTTGCGTGGTTGGCTACATCAGTACTTTTTGCATTATATAAACCTTAGATTTTAAGTCGCTTGATCTCATTGTTTCTGTTGCTGCACGTTATACTGTCAGTTTGTACTTTTAGAAATAAAATTGTTTTTAAAACGTCTCCGTGTCGTTCAACGTTCGTATTTGGCAGTAAAGATAAAGAGAGCAGTGGACGCTTTATACGCATTATACTTTTGTGTTTTGTCAGTAGAACATGGCATATTTGCATACGATACGTTTATGCGAAATGAAGGATCAGTGATCACTAAGCATCGGCTTTTTCGCACTCACTTTAATATTGTTAGGCGTGAAGCAGTTCCATCTTGCAACGCAATTTTTATATGGATAAAAAATTTAGGAACAAGCAGTGTCAATAAAAAAAAGGAACAAGGTCCAAAGAGCATCTTAAAGTGTAGAGCGAGTGAGAGAATTTGTCGTCAGAAGCCTTACCGAAAAAATATGCAATTGATTAATCTGGAATTGATTAGAACAATCTTGCAGGACCTATAATTTCACCGCTTTAAATTACAGATTGTCCAGCAATTAAAGGAAAGAGATCGTGAGGATTTCTCTACGAGGATGCAAGTTATTTTGGAGAATAACTAAGGTTAGCATCGTCTAATGAGCGACGAGTCATTTTCACTTAGATTGAGCAGTTAATAAACAGAGATACAAGTACTGGGCTCCTGAAATCCCACGAAATATCCATGAGCGTCCTCTATATTCTGAAAAGTCATAGTATGATGTGCCATTGGTACAATTGACATTGTTGGTTGATATTTCTTCGAAGAGGCTGTCTATACTGTCACCGAACAGTGGCGTATCCAGGGAAGGGGGCAAAGGGGGCAATTGCCCCCCCAGAAAAGCTAGGGAGAAAAAACATATATTGAGTTCTGCTAATAACGCAACATATTTAAGTAGTACAATACAAAACGAAATAATAAATGCATGTAACACAAATATTTTACGAAAAATAATAGCAGAAGTAAAATCTGCAAAATAGCAATCTTGGCAGATGAGACAACTGATATTGCCAAAATAGAGCAGTGTGTTCTTTGCATTCGGTACGTATGCGATAATTTATCTATTAAAGAGTCCTTTCTTCAATTTATTCCGGTAACTTCAACCACTGGGCATAATTTAGCAAAAACAATTATCGAAAATTTGACAAACTGGGGTTCAGATTTAAATAATCTTAAAGGCCAGGGTTACGATGGGGCAGCGGCTATGAGTATATATATATACAGCTTTATAAGTTCGTTGCGTCTCACACTCCCTTAACCTTGCTATATCCGATGCACGTTCTGTCCAGGCTGTACGAAATTGCATGGGTGTTATTGAAAATGCTTACATTTTTTTAATACTCTTAAACGTCAAAATATTTTAACTTTCAAGACGAGACAGATTAAAACAACTGTGTGCTACTAGATGGGTTCAAAGACAAGATTCAGTAAGCGTAATGAGAGAGCTTTTAAATTCTGTGGTATTGGCTTTAGAAGAAATAGCTGAGTGGCCAGACAAAGAAACGTCTACTTGTAGCAAGTTGTTACTAAACACCTTAAGTACATCAGAATTCCTCATTACTCTTTCTGTAATTGAACATGTTTTTGCATTTACCACTCCGTTATCAAAGTTGCTGCAATCAGTTAATATTGATTTAGGCAAAGCAATATTACTGGCTGAAGATTGCTTAAAAGAGCTTAAAGATTTACGTCATAAAGCAGATAATAGATTTGCAACTATTTTTGCAGAGGCAAAAAAAAATATAAACAAATTATTTGGTTTATAAATAACAAAACCACGCATAACTAGCAGACAAAAATTAAGGGCAAATTTTGAAACAAACACAACTAAAGAATATTTCAGAATATCAATATTTATTCCGTTTTTAGATTGCGTCTTATTACAATTAGAAGAGAGATTTGTTAAATATAAAGATATATTACAATCATTTAACTGTCTGATTCCATCAGTAAATAAGACACCTGATAATCAACTTCAAAGTCTTAAGTATTTGGCAAATTTTTATAAAATTGTTCATTTACTATGGCTTCTGCTGAACTCAAACTTTGGTATAGAAAATTTGAAGCCTGTGCACCAAAAGAATATCCGAGCTCCGCTCTCGATGCCCTAGTAATGTGTGATCAGGATATATTTTCGAATAGATTTATACTGTTAAAGATTTTTTGTACTTTACCTGTAAGCACAGCAACCCCTGAAAGAAAATTTTCTACACTTAAATTGTTAAAGACTTACTTACGAAATACAATAAGTGAAGACAGATTAAATGGTTTAACTCTTCTGTATGTATATCGAGAAATCTCAGTTAGTGCCGAGGAAGTACTTAACGAAATGCAGCTTAAATCGAGGAAACTTGATATTGTTATTTAGTTTTATTTGGCTTTTTTTGGTGTTTTATATAGATACCTAATTGAGTTTTGATCTTGTTTAGTTTTTTAGGAGTCAATTTATTTTTGTTACTTTAGAATAATTTTTTGTTTGACTTGTGCCTGTTTTACTATCCATATATTATATTAGTATCTTTTATTTTTCTTTATTTTTGTAGCTTTTAAATTAATAAAAGGATTTCAAAAACGTGGTAATTATTTCTCCCTTCCTGATGAATAATACCATATCACCGATAATAGACCAAAAAAATTAACTAATATACACATACATACATAAGTATATTGCATATTAAATGGTGATAAACCATGTTGCCTCTCTCCCCCCCCAGGAATGAATCCTGGATACGCCACTGTCACCGAATGTGTGATTTCAGCAAGATGGTGTATGGCCAGGGCACATACTGCCAACGCTTCAATAAATGTAAACCGTAACATGTTTCCAGGAAAACTGATCTTCCAAAATCTCCAGATCTATCGATTTGTGATTTTTTTCTATGGGGGTTATTTAAAGAGTCGTGTATATGCTCACAAGCCTCTTAGTTTGTCGAGTTGAAGTACGCAATTCCATAGGAAATCCTGACTATTGATCGAGCGATGTTAAAACGTGTTATGGAAAAAGCTGCATCCAACTTGATGATAGTATTTTCCATACTTAATTCATTCATTTATTTTGATGTTATAGTAGTAGTATATATGTTATAGTAATAGAATAGTATGTTCTTGTTCACCCTATGACCAGTTGTGACCCTGCATAAAAATTAATTAACATGTAGAGTGTATTGCTCCTAAAAAAACATATTTAAAGTCTGACAGAATTTTATGCTCTATGGCATTTAATGGTCGAGGCTCTTATTGGTTTAATTATTGACCAAGGCAAATGTGACGTTGCAAAACTTTTTAACTAAACTCCAATGTTGCCAATATATTTTAAAAAGTCAAGTTTAAAATGGTGTTAAGCGATTTCCGATAGTGATATTTTTCAAGCCAAGATAACGAAACCGTTACAAAAATAGTCATTTTTGTAACGGTTTCCTTGACCATGAAAACGCATAAGCATGCGCAACTGTCAATGCAACAATGCTAAAAACAGTTTAAGGGAAATATGACATTAAAGAACCGTCAAATTTTAAGTGATTTTTTATAATACGAATAAGAAGAAATTACAGTAGCGAATGGGAAAAATTTTAATCTTAGTTATGGTTCCTTTTTTAGTTTTATACCGTTTTCTAGTGAAAATTGTTAACCAATATCCGAGGTCTTCAAAAACTAAAGTAAACGCATGCTTACGTGACAAACAGCTAAATTTAAATAATCATTCCCGTGTTGCCAGATTCGTTAAAGGATCTGGAAATACTATGGAATATATACTGGAATACTGGTTTAACCAGAGTTCAACTCATTATTTCTAGTTCTTTTTCTGACCAGTTTTATAACTATGTTTTTCTTTCGATGTATGGATTAATAGATTTTTATTTTATTGTGTATGCTTTTAAAGCTTTTTTTTATTATTTGGAATTTGAAGTAAATTATAAAATAGTCAGAGGGAAAAAACTGAAGGGGCGTAGCAGAAAATACTCTACTAGTAAAGGCATACAGAGAAGACAAGCTTGACATTGACGTCCGAAGCTGGCAACATCGGAAATGTATGTAAATTTAGACGCTAGTGTTGCCATCATGCGATTAGGCCTTACAGAACCCATTGGTATTTTCACCCATGTCCGAATAATTTTATGGATTTCTAAGCGATTAAGGCATAATAAGCATTTCTACAATGAAATTTCAAAAACCCATAATAGACTTACTTCATTCCTAAGTAGATCTCCAGAGGAAAGGTGGGTGAATCCATACTTTTCCACGATTTTGTCGCATTGGGTGCCTTTGCCCGACCCCGGACCGCCCAAAATCCAGATAATGGGAACATTGATTTCTGGAACAGGTGCCTAAAAAATATAAATGCTTTAGGCACAAAAAATCTCCTTTTTTTAGGTATATCTTAGTCAAAAAAATTAACGATTTCTTTAAAATGTTTATAAAAAAATTGTTTTTTTTTTAAATTTTGTCCAACTAAATATGTAACCTAATAATAATTTTTATTAAAAAAAAACACAAAATTAATATTAAAAAATTAATTCAAAAGTAGTGGATAGTTTAAAATAAACCAACTAGCCTGGGAGTGCGTATATTTATTTTTAACATTCATTACATAATTAAATTTTAAGAAATAATTAAACATATATTTTTATTACAATAACATTATTAAGCCTTTAAGAAGCTTATTAATTAAACTCACCATTTTTATCGCTTTGGGACTATTTATTTAAACAATTCACCTGACACGAGAAACAACTGCTGGTATTAAAATAACTCTGTGGGTACATGAATTAATTGACGATTCGCGCTGCGGATTACAGTGGTTCAATCGATCTATTTTCCTGGACAATCGTCACTTTTGCACTGCTTTATTTCAGGATATTTTATTTTATATTTGAACCACTCCCAGCCAGTAGTTCGTAATGAATCAAATGTCATCGCAGCCAGGATTTTCAGTTAGTTTCGCAAGGATATTCAAGGTTAATTTTAGAAATTAATGGAAAGCGTGGATTATGAATGTGTTACGTCTCAGTGATAAGATAATCTAGTGTTTTTAGTTATCACCTCCAAGAAATATTTTTTAAATGAAAAAGTATCTTGACGATAGAATATTTTTTTTTTAAAACGTTTTCAAAGTTGAGTCACAGTATATAAAAGTTGCATCACATTATCGATAATTTTTTTTAATCTTAAAGTTAAATGGTTACCGTTTTTACAAATATTGTTCAAAATCGTCCATATTTGTTCCATTAACGTACAATCTTGCTCGGCGAACTCACGACCCTTTAAAAGCTTCGAAAATAAAATCCTGGTAACGAATTAAATCACAAAAATTTTAAATGCGCTCTTGAAATTCTTCCGGAGTATTTACACCTACTCTCGCAAATGGCCCCTGAGAAAAAAATCGCGAGACGTTAAATCTGGAAAACGAGGAGGCCAAAAAATGGGTTTGTCTATTCGGTAAACTCCTCGAATGAACTTCTCATCTAAAATGTGATGGAACACATATTCTGTCTCATATTTAGAGAACATGTTCTAATAATTGAACCTAAATATTCAATCAGTTGAGGTGGAAAAAAGTAGGATCCAATAAGCATGCCATTTACCACGCCAGCCTAAACAGTGAATCAAAATCTATGCTGAAAAATTAGACTTTTTATATCAAGGTGACGAAAAATAGCAAAATAAACTGCAAGAAATTTAAAACACAAGTTATCTTGATATTTTCAGTTTAAAGTACAATAGTCAATGTGAAATCCTAATAGTTTCTTGAACGATAGTTTCTCTTTGATTTTCAGATTTAACTAAGAAAATGTCATTTATTTGTAATGTTCGTGATTAACCCTTTATAGGGCAGAACTCTGGGGGTTACTTAATACAGACAATTTAAAAAAATATCTTCTAAGTATGTTCCTTTTGAGAAATTTTAAGTGTGAAAAGAAAGTTTTTTTTATTTTATTTTGAGTTATGGGGTGGTACATATTTATACCAGAGAGCCATTCCGTAAACTTACTAACCAATATGTTTAGTGGTACATATGTGTACCACATAATATATTATAAGAAATTATTTATAATAAATGAAACATATTGCATTTGCTTGTATCTGATTTATTTAACAAAACTTAAAATAGCATTTATTATTTATTTAAAGTTAAAACAGTAAATAAAAAAGTTAATTCTTAAAGAAATACATATTATTTGGTATATCATCAGACTTTTTTCATATCAGGTTATATTCTAATAATACATAAAACCAATCTCCATCCATATTATAACAAATAAACCCTTATCATTAGGTAGTTATCATAAAACAATATTATTGCTTTTTAGAGTATTAGAGTAGAGATATTAGAGTTTAAGTGTTCGCAAATGTAGATAGAGGCAATTCGTCATCAGCGTCTGAATCACCTTCAGCTTCTGAATTTATGACCATGTCATCATCTATGACCGATAAAAGACAGTCGACATCATTCGGATTTTCTAGATTGAATTTATTTTTTTTATCTATCTAAAAAAATACTTTATTATGGTATATGTGTATAAATTATATAAAAAAAAGATGTTATACAACAAGATTTTCAATAAAAATAAGCCTAATTTACGACTTTTGTGCCAAAATACGTATCTTCAAAAAAGACCTGGCAAAAACATGTTTATTATTTTTATTCATATAAAAATAACGACAAAAAACAAAAATAAATAAATTTCGTTAAGAGTTATGTTTAACGCTTAGTGGTACAAATATGTACCATTTTTGTTTCTTGGAAAAAACATCGTAGCGGCACTGATATTTCATCCGTGGTTGGAATAAATATTTACTATGGTATATACCACACTAGTTTAAAGTAAAGTTAATAAGTATTTTCTACAAAATATATCAGGTCATTGAAAATGTTTATTATAACCTAAAAATGAACATTTACCAATATTCGTCGTAAACAAGGATTATTTATACTGACATACTAAAACTTAAATTAATCTATAACTAACTAGTTTGTACTTACCATCTATATCAAAATTTCCACTAAAAAACTTTTACATTTAAAAAAAAAGGCCGAAAACTCTAAAAAAGTCTCTAAAAGCACTGTAGTTTTTAAAAATGCCAGTGGTATATATTTGTACCACTTTAAGACGAATAATGTACTTATTTTGTAATAGATGGAGCGGAGAGTAAATGTGGTATACAAATAGACCACTGCTCGCTAGTAGATATTATCAATTTCGTGTTTGTGACCCAATATCTTCAATATTGCGGAGGGTTATTGGGTGGGGTCAGAAATAAAACAGAAACCTGTTTACCTAAATGTCGACGTTTCGACTTATATTAAGTCATCCTCAGGACACTGAAATGGATTCAAGTAATTACAGAGATAAAACAAAGTAATTTCAAGTACATAAAAAACACTATTAAAATAAATGTTCTTTAAGTTATAAAAATTAAAACAACAAAAAACAAAAACCACGACACAGTTAAAATTACATTCAGGTACAATCCGTTAAAAAAAAAATTTTATGAAAAAAACAGTATAAAATTATTTTTTTTTTTTTTTTTTTTTTATATACATTACACCTCTTACCTAAGTCTAGGTTTCTTAAGTTATAATTAAAATAGGAGCGTAGAGTTATTTTTAACATGGGTTAAATTGTAGGTGTTACTGTGGGCAAACTAGAATCAACAATAAGCCAAGAAACAAATATTTTTATAAACGCTCGGAAGAATAAAAACATTTGTTTCTTGGCTTATTGTTGATTCTAGTTTGCCCACAGTAACACCTACAATTTAACCCATGTTAAAAATAACTCTACGCTCCTATTTCAATTATAACTTAAGAAACCTAGACTTAGGTAAGAGGTGTAATGTATATAAAAAAAAAAAAAAAAAAAAAAAAAAAAAAGTTAATTTTATACTGTTTTTTTCATAAAAAAATTTTTTTTAACGGATTGTACCTGAATGTAATTTTAACTGTGTCGTGGTTTTTGTTTTTTGTTGTTTTAATTTTTGTAACTTAAAGAACATTTATTTTAATAGTGTTTTTTATGTACTTGAAATTACTTTGTTTTATCTCTGTAATTACTTGAATCCATTTCAGTGTCCTGAGGATGACTTAATATAAGTCGAAACGTCGACATTTAGGTAAACAGGTTTCTGTTTTATTTCTGACCCCACCCAACAACCCTCCGCAATATAGTAGATATTATACCTACATTTTAAGAAGCACCATACATCTCCATCTATTATTATTTTGTTGAAACATCAAGTGGTACATATATGTACCAGAAACCTATAAAGGGTTAATAGAAACCGTTTTATCTGCATCTAAACGCAATTTGCTTCTAAGGAACTACAGCACGCAATTTTAATATTATTTCACTGACAAGAATTATCATTACAAATAAAACTATTATCATTGGCAAACATAACCAAATCTGTTGGATTATCCACAATTTTAGGTAAGTAACATTTACAAAAATTAGGTATAATAAAGCACCGAGCTTAGAGAAGCTTTGATGACTTTAGACCTTGCTCTGACCCTCAATCTAAACAATCTGAGTTCTATTTCCAAGTAAAGACCCTAACCAAACACCAACCAAGACCCTAAGACCATAATGATTGCATTTCAAAACTAGGAGTGAATAATCTATCAAATCAAAAGCTTTACGCAAGTCCGTAAAGGCCAATGGACATTTTATTATGATCTAGGTATTTATAAGAAAAATATTACATTAATTAATGAACATTAATATTAGTTTTTATTTTCTTTATTATATTTTTTTTTTAATAAAAAGAAACAAAATTCAACGATTTTATACTTTTACCAAAATCTTCTACCAACTCTGATTTTGTGTCTAGTTTTTGAATTTAAACAAAAACTGCTAATTTTTAAGCCCTGATACGAGTTTTATGACTGTTTCAGGCTCAGTAATAAATAAATAAAAATAAACAAATTATACCTCTATTATGCTACAAACAATTGTAAACACAACAAAAAACACATGTGGCGCGTAACTCATTAAAAAGTAGTCACATTTCGTAAAACATAGATCAGACTAAAAATACTGAAAATTTTAAAGCTGGCCTGCGGTCAAATGTTGTAGGTGTAGCCGATATACCTTTTGGAGCATTTACGTCATCAATTTTTGTATTTACTCACGTTAAAAAACCACTTAATATTTTTATTGAAATACAGCGTTAAATAAATTTGAAAGAAAACATTCTCACCTCGTCGTCAGACGCCATAACCTGAAAATGTTCGAGCTCTGCAGTATGAAAAGGGTGACTGTTTCTCCCCCTAGCGATTTCCAACAGCTGTAACCTAGTTTTCCTCTAAACTTGAACTTTACCGTGAAGTTTTGTATAGTCCGAGAGCCTCTTATAGATTTACTTAAAATTTAGTTTTACTTATTTATTTACTTAAAAAATTCACTTAAACTATAGTACGCTTTACTAGCAAGAAATATTTTCGTCCTTGTACGTAGGCTTTTTTCAGTCTTAAGTTGTTTTATTTCTAGTGGAAGTTTATTAAACAGCTTTCTACCTCCATATATAAAAGAGCTACGGATAAGTTCAAAATGAGGAATGGGCAGCCTCAACAAATAATTTTGTCGCGTATTATAGTGGCTTCCTAAGTGGAGTTCCTGTTTATATTTTCTAAAAACTAAGCAAACTGTTTCCAAAATGAAGATACAACACAGGGTTAAAATATTATGACTTACAAAAAGCGGGCGACATGAGTCACGAGGCTTGGCGCCACATAGATATCTAATGGCCCTTTTCTGGAGTACAAACACTGAACTAAAAAGTGAATTTGAACATGAACCCCAAAAGCAAATTCCATATCGAAGGTGCGACTCGATAATCGCGAAGTATGCAGATCTGGCGATGGAGAAATTAAGACTGGTGGCAATAACCCTTAGGGCGTAGCAGCCTGATGAGACTTTTCTACATACATTCAAAATATGGTTTTCAAATTTAAGGAACTTGTCTATGGAAAGACCCAAAAACTTACTGAACGGTGGCATGGTGATGGCTTCATTATTTAAACATATATCATTTGTATTACATTTAAAATTAAGGATTTGGAAACATTAAATGTAAAAAAATTTGCATCACACCAGTCTTTTATTTTTAACAAATCTGCACGTATATTGGCCTCCATTTGAGAAACATCAGAGTCATGCCAAAGGATGGTGGTATCATCGGCAAACAATGTAAATTTGCCAGTTACCTGCAGTTGTGGCAGATCATTCACATAAATGAGAAAAAGTAATGGACCAAGTACTGATCCTTGCGGAACTCCCACATTTATATTAAGTTCCTTAGAGATACCACCATTAAATTTCACTGCCTGGACACGATTTGATAAATAGGAACGAAACCACTCAAGGGCAGTTCCTCTGAAACCATAGAGCTCCAGTTTCATCAGCAGCACTCTGTGACTCACGCAGTCAAATGCCTTGGACAAGTCACAGAATACCGCTGCTGCAACTTCACCAACATTCAGTCGGTTGTACAGGTGCTCTAGAAAGCTAAAGATAGCATCATTTGTGCTCACAGACTCACGAAAGCCAAACTGCTGAAGACTCAATAGGCCAAACCTATTTAAAAATGAAACCATCCTCACCTTAACGAGCCGTTCCACTATCTTGGCTAATCATCAATTAAGTGTTCATATTATTAATCATTTTCTGCACTTTCCACCTACTACAACTATTTTGTTAATCTGCACATTTATTTTTTGTGTGAAAAGCGCTGAAATAGGTTATAACAACTATTTGAGAGCAATTAAACGCACAAGTGGAAAAAGGCGAGACAGAAGCAAATGCACCGCAGAAATCTTTGCAATGGACAAACAAATAAAATATTAGTAATCTCCGACTTCCTAAGCGAAATACAGTGCCTAACAAGTCCTAGAGTTGACAAGGATAAAGGACTATTTAACACTAAACAAGAAATAATAAATACATAATTATGGAATTATCTCTTTCGCTGTCTAGACCCGAAGGTGCGACAAAGATGGACGCGAGCACGAAAAGGCACGAAAAGAGCCCTCGCCGCTAGGAGGCCAGTTCAAGTCTAAATATTGGCGCGAATTTTAAATAGAAATAAATACAGGTCTTTCTAGTATGTACGTGTGTAATAAATCATTGGCAATTTTTTGTATATCTAGTGTATTAATTCACATCTAAACACACAGCAAAATCCCTGCAATGTTTATTTAATTTAGTACATTTTGAAATTTTTTTATTTATCTATTCGAGATTCTCATATGTAGACTTTATTAGTTCTCTGGATTTTTTTTAGTTATTTTTTTTATCTATATCAGTTGCTGAGGTGAAGATCTGAGGTGACTGATTTAAATTTTTGTAAGTTTGGTCGTCAGTTAATTTCGGCAATCAGCGACCTAATTTTCAAGTGTCTCACTATATTAATTTCAAAGATGTGCATAGACATTTAATTTCTTGAAATCTTGAAATTCTCTATCTTGATTTTCTTGAAATCTTAGAGGTCGATTTGCTTTTTGATGTCTCTTTTTATTCACCTCCTAAATTTAAAAAATCGAAATTTTTTCAGTTTAAGTTAATTTGGAACTTTGCTGGAAAAACCCCTAATCTGTGTCCCAATTTTCAAACATCCGACTATTTTCAACCTATAGGTTTACCAAATAAATTTCATATTTTTTTGGCTATTTCCCGGATAATTCATTATTTCTTTTAGACCACGGACTATACTGAAGAAAATTACCCCTTTCCAACCCCTGGCCATCCCTAATAAATTATTTTCCAGTTTTTTTGACCCTGAATTTTAATGGGGGGAGGAGGTATTTCAGGTTGATTCCTTATTCTGCCAACCACAAATTTTCTATTTTAAAATTATAGGGGATAATTTTATAATTTGATATCGACAGTTTTGTTTTACGTTTATATTTATATACAGTGTTTTAGGATAAGATCCTTAAGGATATGAATCCTTGGTCTTATTTTTTCAGCTACAGTGATATTTATCCTACGTCCTTTAAGGATCAACAGTAATTTTTTGGTATTTGTTTTGACCAGTTCGTGCAGGACATATACGAATTTTTTGCGTATGCCACTAATTTCTCTTAAAATAATAATAATTTTTAAGTCCGTTTTAGGGCCAATACGATTTTTTCACTTTTAGTTCGCACGACGAATTCCATGAAGTAATTGTTCCTAGGAAATAATAAAAAAATTACAAAAAATGTCTTTTGTTCCCTTTTATTTTTTCAAAGATAACAGTTAATATGACTTAAATCATAAATAAACCTAACTTAGCGTTTTTGTGTTCAATTAAATATAAAACTATTCTTTTATAAAATAACCTAATACAGTGAGTGTGTATAAAATGTACAAACATACTTAATATAATAAGACAAATTTCCATATAATTTTTTTTTATGTACAATATAATTGGACCCTTGAGAACCACTTTAATAATACATAACATACTTTTTGCCTTATTTAACACTATATGTAAGGCACTAAACTTCCTTATCCCGTTTTAATTGTACTAATTATAAATTATTCATCCATTATTTCTATTTTTTGGCCTTGTTTCTAATACTAACTTTCTTACGACTAAAAATATCTTATATATATTTTTTATAATTTCCAAAAGCATGAGTGAATCTATGTTATTTAAAGCTCTACTAATTGCTTACAAAAATATATAAGTGTAAGTGCACCAACACTTATGTATATAAATTGATTAAATATCAAAACTTATGTACAAATACATATAATAATTGTTTTATATAAAAAAATATTGTTACAGGATGACTTAGGAGAAAATGGCGAAAATAAAATAAGTTTGTATAATTTGGAATTTTTTCATACACAGTTTCATGGACGATCATAATAAAATTGTTTTAGGGAATATAATGACTCACAATAATTGTAATGTATTACAATATTTGGAATAAGAATTATATTTCAATGCGATTTATAGTATAGCAAAATTAGGAAAATTGTTTAGGATTCGCTGGCCTCTAACTCGCGCTTTAATGCTCCGATTTATTTAATTTTAGTATTAAGTTAATATTGTGACTTTCTTTAACATTTTTATCATATTTTATTAAAATCTAGTTCATACCAGATTTTATATTTAAGTTTTTGCAGGTGACGTCCCAGTACAGCAAAACTAGAAAAATTGTCTTGGATCGCTGGCCTATAACTCGCGTGTTAATGCTCCGATTTACATAATTTTAGCCTTAAATTAATACTGTAACTTGCTTTAACATTATTATGAAATTTCATTAAAATTTCATTAATACCACATTCTTTTATTCAAGTATTTGCAGGTGACGTCCCAGCATAGCAAAACCAGATAGATTGTTTTGAGTTCGTTGGCCTATAACTAAAGTTTTAGTCCTTCAACTTACTTGATTTTGATCTTCTAATAATATGCAGACTTCTTTTAATTATTTTATAGAATTTTATTGAAATCCCATTAATAATAGATTTTTTATTCAAGTCTTTGCTGGTGACGTCCCAGTACAGCAAAACTACAAAAATTGTCTTGGATCCCTGGCCTATAACTCGCGTTTTAATGCTCCGATTTACATAATTTTAGCCTTAAATTAATACTGTGACTTGCTTTAACATTCTTATGAAATTTCATTCAAATTTCATTAATACCAGATTTTTTTATTCAAGTTTTGGCAGGTGACATCCCAGCATATCAAAACTAGAATAATTGTTTTGAGTTCGTTGGCCTATAACTAACGTTTTAGTCCTCCAACATACTTAATTTTGATTTTCTAATAATATGCAGATTTTTTTTAATAATTTTGTAAAATTTTATTGAAATTCCATTATTAATAGATTTTTTATTTAAGTCTCTGCAGGTGACGTCCCAGTACAGCAAAACTAGAAAAATTGTCTTGGATCCCTGGCCTATAACTCACGTTTTAATGCTCCGATTTACTTAACTTTAGCCTTAAATTAATACTGTGACTTGCTTTAACATTCTTATAATATTTAATTCAAATTTCATTAATATAACATTTTTTTATCCAAGTTTCGGCAAGTGACATCCCAGCATATCAAAACTAGAAAAATTGTTTTGAGTTCGTTGGCCTATAACTAACGTTTTAATCCTCCGACTTACTTGACTTTGGTCTTATAATAGTATGCAGACTTCTTTTAATATTTTTGTAAAATTTTATTGAAATTCCGTTAATAATAGATTTTTTATTTAAGTTTTTGCAGGTGACGTCCCAGTACAGCAAAACTAGAAAAATTGTCTTGGATCGCTGGCCTATAACTCGCGTTTTAATGCTCCGATTTACATAATTTTAGCCTTAAATTAATACTGTAACTTGCTTTAACATTCTTGTGAAATTTCATTCAAATTTCATTAATACCAGATTTTTTTATTCAAGTTTTTGCAGGTGACGTCCTAGCATATCAAAACTAGAAAAATTGTTTTGAGTTCGTTGGCCTATAACTAACGTTTTAATCCTCCGACTTACTTGATTTTGGTCTTATAATAATATGCAAATTTCTTTTAATTATTTTATACAATTTTATTGAAATCCCATTAATAATAGATTTTTTATTCAAGTCTTTGCTGGTGACGTCCCAGTACAGCAAAACTAGAAAAAATTGTTTTGGCTCGCTGGCCTATAACTCGCGTTTTAATGCTCCGATTTACATAATTTTAGCCTTAAATTAATCCTGTGACTTGCTTTAACATTCTTGTGAAATTTCATTCAAATTTTATTAATACCACATTTTTTTATTCAAGTTTTTGCAGGTGACGTCCCAGCATAGCAAAACCAGATAGATTGTTTTGAGTTCGTTGGCTTATAACTAACGTTTTAATTCTCCGATTTACATAATTTTAGCTTTAAATTAATACTGTGACTTGTTTTAACATTTCTATGAAATATCATTCAAATTTCATTAATACCAGATTTTTTTATTCAAGTTTTTGCAGGTGACGTCCCAGCATATCAAAACTAGAAAAATTGTTTTGAGTTCGTTGGCGTATAACTAACGTTTTGATCCTCCGACTTACTTGATTTTGGTCTTATAATAATATGCAGACTTCTTTTATTAGTTTTGTAAAATTTTATTGAAATCCCATTAATAATAGATTTTTTATTCAAGTCTTTGCAGGTGACGTCCCAGTACAGCAAAACTAGAAAAATTGTCTTGGATCGCTAGCCTATAACTCGCGTTTTAATGCTCCAATTTACATAATTTTAGCCTTAAATTAATACTGTAACTTGCTTTAACATTATTATAAAATTTCATTCAAATTTCATTAATACCACATTTTTTATCCAAGTTTTGGCAGGTGACATCCCAGCATATCAAAACTAGAAAAATTGTTTTGAGTTCGTTGGCCTATAACTAACGTTTTAATCCTCCGACTTACTTGATTTTGGTCTTATAATAGTATGCAGACTTCTTTTAATATTTTTGTAAAATTTTATTGAAATTCCATTAATAATACATTTTTTATTTAAGTTTTTGCAGGTGACGTCCCAGTACAGCAAAACTAGAAAAATTGTCTTGGATCGCTGGCCTATAACTCGCGTGTTAATGCTCCGATTTACATAATTTTAGCCTTAAATTAATACTGTGACTTGCTTTAACATTTTTATGAAATTTTATTCATATTTCATTAATACCAAAGTTTTTTATTATTAGTTTTGTAAAATTTTATTGAAATCCCATTAATAATAGATTTTTTATTCAAGTCTTTGCAGGTGACGTCCCAGTACAGCAAAACTAGAAAAATTGTCTTGGATCGCTGGCCTATAACTCGCGTTTTAATGCTCCGATTTACATAATTTTAGCCTTAAATCAATACTGTGATTTGCTTTAACATTTTTATGAAATTTCATTCAAATTTCATTAATACCAGATTTTTTTATTCAAGTTTTCGCAGGTGACATCCCAGCATATCAAAACTAGAAAAATTGTTTTGAGTTCGTTGGGCTATAACTAACGTTTTAGTCCTCCGAGTTACCTGATTTTGATCTTTTAATGATATGCAGACTTCTTTTAATAATTTTGTAAAATTTTATTGAAATCCCATTAATAATAGATTTTTTATTTAAGTCTTTGCTGGTGACGTCCCAGTACAGCAAAACTAGAAAAATTGTCTTGGATCGCTGGCCTATAACTCGCGTTTTAATGCTCCGATTTACATAATTTTAGCCTTAAATTAATCCTGTGACTTGCTTTAACATTCTTGTAAAATTTCATTCAAATTTCATTAATACCACATTTTTTATTCAAGTTTTTGCAGATGACGTCCCAGCACAGCAAAACCAGATAGATTGTTTTGAGTTCGTTGGCCTATAACTAACGTTTTAATCCTCCGACTTACTTGATTTTGGTCTTATAATAGTATGCAGACTTCTTTTAATATTTTTGTAAAATTTTATTGAAATTCCATTAATAATAGATTTTTTATTTAAGTTTTTGCAGGTGACGTCCCAGTACAGCAAAACTAGAAAAATTGTCTTGGCTCGCTGGCCTATAACTCGCGTTTTAATGCTCCGATTTACTTAACTTTAGCCTTAAATTAATCCTGTGACTTGCTTTAACATTCTTGTGAAATTTCATTCAAATTTCATTAATACCACATTTTTTTATTCAAGTTTTTGCAGATGACGTCCCAGCATAGCAAAACCAGATAGATTGTTTTGAGTTCGTTGGCTTATAACTAACGTTTTAATTCTCCGACTTACTTGATTTTAGTCTTATAATAATATTCAGACTTTTTTTAATAATTTTGTAAAATTTAATTGAAATTCCATTGATAATAGATTTTTTATTTAAGTTTTTGCAGGTGACGTCCCAGTACAGCAAAACTAGAAAAATTGTTTTGGATCCCTGGCCTATAACTCGCGTTTTAATGCTCCGATTTACATAATTTTAGCCCTAAATTAATCATGTGACTTGCTTTAACATTCTTATAAAATTTCATTCAAATTTCATTAATATCACATTTTTTATTCAAGTTTTTGCAGATGACGTCCCAGCACAGCAAAACCAGATAGATTGTTTTGAGTTCGTTGGCCTATAACTAATGTTTTAATTCTTCGACTTACTTGATTTTGGTCTTATAATAATATGCAGACTTCTTTTAATTATTTTATACAATTCTATTAAAATCCCATTAATAATAGATTTTTTATTCAAGTCTTTGCTGGTGACGTCCCAGTACAGCAAAACTACAAAAATTGTCTTGGCTCGCTGGCCTATAACTCGCGTTTTAATGCTCCGATTTACATCATTTTAGCCTTAAATTAATCCTGTGACTTGCTTTAACATTCTTGTGAAATTTCATTCAAATTTCATTAATACCACATTTTTTTATTCAAGTTTTTGCAGGTGACGTCCCAGCATAGCAAAACCAGATAGATTGTTTTGAGTTCGTTGGCTTATAACTAACGTTTTAATTCTCCGACTTACTTGATTTTAGTCTTATAATAATATGCAGACTTTTTTTAATAATTTTGTAAAATTTTATTGAAATCCCATTGATAATAGATTTTTTATTTAAATCTTTGCAGGTGACGTCCCAGTACGGCAAAACTAGAAAAATTGTCTTGGATCGCTGGCCTATAACTCGCGTTTTAATGCTCCGATTTACATAATTTTAGCCTTAAATTAATACTGTGATTTGCTTTAACATTTTTATGAAATTTCATTCACATTTCATTAATACCACATTTTTTTATTCAAGTTTTTGCAGGTGACGTCCCAGCATAGCAAAACCAGATAGATTGTTTTGAGTTCGTTGGCATATAACTAACGTTTTAGTCCTCCAACATCATGATTTGGATTTTATAATAATATGCAGACTTTTTTTAATAATTTTGTACAATTTTATTGAAATCCCATTAATAACAGATTTTTTTATTCAAGTCTTTGCAGGTGACGTCCCAGTACAGCAAAACTAGAAAAATTGTCTTGGATCGCTGGCCTATAACTCACGTTTTAATGCTCCGATTTACATAATTTTAGCCTTAAATTAATACTGTGACTTGCTTTAACATTCTTATGAAATTTCATTCACATTTCATTAATACCACATTTTTTATTCAAGTTTTTGCAGGTGACGTCCTAGCATATCAAAACTACAAAAATTGTTTTGAGTTCGTTGGCCTATAACTACCGTTTTAATTATCTTCTATTACAAACAACGTGTTTTTTTTAATGGGAGTTGTTTATGGCGTCTGACAGTAAACTTGACAGGTAAAAATGACAGCTATCAGACAACCCGTCCGCCATTTTAAGTTTAACAATAACCACATAGAAATGAAGCAAACATTTTTTCCAACATGGCACCCATCTGTTATTTTAAACATACGAACTATTATTCGTACTGTCTAAAGATAGTTAGTAGTAGTACTTTTAGATGTGGTTATAGGCCACACTCAAAATTCTAAAATAGGGTCAAAAGTTAACTCATCAATATTTTCGCGATTTTGTCATTAAACCACCCTATAAACTCTACATGGGTACCTATTAAAACAAATAAAAATTTTCCTAAATATCCAACAAAACCATAACCTACTCACAGGTCTAATTTACTTATATACTTAAATTGTAAAAAATATTCTGACTATCACGCGAACAGCACGTAAACCAACATCACAGCCAACATTCATATATTTATATTCGCATCAAAAATCTTAACCTAACCTCACTTTTCCTTAAATATGACTGTCCATATACCTAACCTCACTATGTCCGCCATTTTCTAAACTACTGAAAACCGGCACTCGACTTGCCGCGGCCAACATGGGCGGCCTTGCATGTCCGTTACTCATCTGCGCAACTCCTTTGGCCAGATTCGTTATGCCATTGACCATATGGTTGGCCACTTTTCCGTTGGCCATATGGGATATTCCGTTGGACACCCCGTTGCCAACCCTTTTGCTTATTGTGTCTATAACTGCCGGGGCTTCAAGGTCTTGTAAAGTCGCATCGCCATTGGATAAATGACCTAAAAAGATTTATTAGCGATCAAAGTACAAATATCCAGTTATCGGTTTACCATTTGACATGTGACCGTTTGGTATGTGACCATTGGTGGTGGTAGGTAAGTGTCCGTTAAGTTGTTGATGACTGCTTTCCAATTGGGCGGTCGGTTGGGTTTGTTGAATGTTTGCAAGCATATATTCCATGTGTTCTTTTACGACGTTTTTGAAGTCTTCTTGCACTGGAGCTGAATCGGTGTCTCCGTCTACCTGGAAGTGACCACAAAGGTTTTTTGATAACTAAAAACAAAAATTGAATATGGGATCTAATTAGGCCTTGAACTGCTTCCTAACACTTTTTCTTTTATATACTGATTAATATTGATCTAACATGGTTAATCGTTATAAAGTTGTAGATTTTTATGAGTTCTTCATAGACCATAAGAGTAATTTTTCCTATCAGAGTACTGGTTTTTGAGATACAACTACTGGAGATTTGTCTCGAGACAATCTAGGCCTTCAACTGCTTACTTACATTTTTTCTTTATATCTTGACTAATATTGGCCTGACAGTAGGTCAGAAAGTATTGTGAGTCAAAGTAAGTTACTCGCTTGAATAAATCCAGAGTATATTGATATTGAATTGGTTTGAAAGATTTGAGGGTGCTGATAGAGTTCTTGATAAATATTGACCTGAGGGTAAGTGAGGAAGTATTGTAAGTCATTGGTTCCAACAAATCCAGGGTATCTTCATAATTAAAAAGTAAACATGTTGGATCAGATTGAGTTGGTTTGATAAGCTCTGTGTGTGTTAATAATTGAAATAAATTGAAAGGTGGTGGGTTGGATAAGATTTGAGGGTGGTGATAACTAAAAAGAAAATAAAAAGATGGGTTGGATTGGATGGTTGGTTTTGGAAGGTGTGTTGAAACTTAAAAAAGATAAAATAGTCAGTTGATAATTTAAAAAAAAATCAAAAGGATAGTCCCTGTGCACAACAATATATAATAACATAAACTTTTAACTGGATCACTTAGCCTTGGAAGTTGGATTTATTTGGTGTGCCTGTAAAAAAATTAAAATTTTTCTTCAGTTGCATCATATATGGTTAGTCGAGTTGAAAATAAAATAATAAAATAAATAAGAGTTTGTTTAGAATGGAGAAGCCCTGGATGTGTTAATAATATAAATAAATTCAAAGTTATAATTGGATATGATTTGAGAGTGCTGATAACTAAATAGGAAAGAATTGGTTGATTATTAAGCCTTGAATTTGTTGATAAGTAAGAAATATCTGAGTTGAACATTTGATAAACCCTAGTAAGTTCGTAATTAAAACACATTGAAAAGGTTGCGTTGGATTCGGGTTGAGTTGGATGTCTGATAAGCCTGGACCGTGATAAGTAAAAATAACTGAAAAGGATTTAGGGTTATCAACAAAATTGAGAGAGTTGGTTTGAATAAGCCCTTGTGAATAAAAAGAGTTAAACATAAATTTCCAACTGCATAAGTTGGCCTTAAATTAGATTTTGTTAGTATAAATCGATAGTTGGTTGGATATCTGATAACTGAAGTGTTGGATTGGACAGAAATAAAAACATCATTTAATAATAAGCAATGCATGCATTAATAGTTAATCATTTAATGAAAAGTGTTGTTTGACCATCTCATGAGCTCTGGGTAGCCCGTGTATGTTAATTGATAAAAAGGAAAACGGTTTGGCTTAGATATCTGGTAAGCCCCATATACACGTCTGGCCAACTCAGGTCTTGTGGAAATAAATTTATTAACTTGCAAGTTACTCTCCCTTTTTTTATTTTAAGTTGAATATATAGAAAGTGGAAAGAAAGTGATGCGAAGCGCAAGTGGAGACGGGAAATCATTGTCGGCACCCAAGGAAAAAAATGGACAGTCGTGTATATACGTTCGATATCTGATTTAATGAAACAAAAAAATATTGTGAATATGTAAAGGATTTAGTTGGAAGTGGTTCGTGTTTCTTCATTTTAAATTCAACTTACTATTGTTAACCTTCCAATATTATCCATGGCCTTCAGCATCGGTAAAGATGATTGCCTAAATATTTCCAAACGTCTCCTAAACGCGGTCACGCTATCATCCAGACGACCCTTGCCCAGCTGCAACTTGGAGCAGTCCAGTAGGATGATCGTCGGCTTTTGCTTAAACTTCAAAAGAAAAAAAATACATTAAAATATGCGTAACCTTTAGAACCACGACTCCCATTTCAATAATTCAAACGGTTATTTTATCTATAGGAACAAGTACACCTGTTCCCATCAGAAATTCAATATTCCGGTAAAATTAAGCAAGTTCGGAATAGCGTATTCGTTTAAATAATTGATACAATAAATATGGGACTCGACCGGTTGTAGACGGGACACTTTTTCCTCCTGGTATAAGGCCAAGGAAAAAACAGCAGGAATTTCTAATGTCTTAATTCTGTTATAGTCGGGGTTATATAATTACGAGTTTGACGAAACTATTCTGGTATATATTATCGCTTGTAATAAAGAAGGGCAAACAAACATAATGGGTCACGCGAGGTCCTCTTTGGGCCTTTATTGAATTTTTCTCGCAGTTACCCCATTAAACACGAAAAGAATATTCTTATTATAAGAATGTACAAGCTTATTTGCTAAGTAGTTACCCTTTAGACCCACTCCGATTTCCTTTCCGAATAATACTGATTGACTACAATTCTGAAAGTAAGAGCTCAAGGTATGAATGGCTAAAGCCCATTCTGCGTATTTTTACCAGGAGCAACTCGAATGCTTTGGTGAGATTAAAGTAAACAACAGCTGACTCTGCTTAAAGCACTCAATTGTAACTTTGGGTAATTCCAGCATTGTATCTGTTACATAGGTCTGTAGTTAGCTGATGAGTATATAAACAATTATACTATTGGGTAGTATGACATGATATTCTCATTCTATTTAATTTCTAAAAAAGAACATAAAAAAAGGAATAGTGCAAGAACGATTAATACTAGGGATCTTAGACCAGGTCACACGCTTCTCGTGCTGGAGCCAGTGCAGGATATTTTTTAAAAGACAAAATATAGGGGGGCTCGGTTAGGTAAGTAAACAATAGGGAAAAAACAAAGGGATCTCCAAGTAACTAAAATTATTAACTAGTGCATAGACTTTCAAGTTATATTTTCCTTATTGACAATTTCAAAGAAAGTATGTTCATAATTCATGTACGTTTACTATACTCTGCTTCTTCTTATTGTGTTTTAAATTCAGTAACATAATTATTTATCACATTTGTTCAGACCCCCACTTAAATAATAAATTAAAGCAGCCATTTGCTGAGGATAACTTGTGATATTGCAAAACTTTTTACTAACACATGAAATTTGAACCACAGTCTTAAAATATAGTGTGAATTAATAAGAAAAAGGTTGGATACGGTCTTCAGGTAACCTAATAAGGAAGAGCTTAGTATTTGCAAATATTATTATATGTTAACTATAGAGCTCAAAAACCGACCGCTCAGATCAAATAAAATACTTTATCATTCGACGGCAAGGGCCTATGTGTCTGTATATAAGTTGGTAGCAGTGATAATTGACCAGGGTAACGACATGTTAAAACTTTCGACTTAACCACTTACCTTATTTTCAAACTCCAAAGCCTGATCCATATCCCTCGGAAACCCGTCCAAAATAATCCCTTTGGCATCAGCGTTACTCTCCATGATGGTATCCACGTGCTTCATCACGGTTTCCGAAGGCACCAGGTCACCATTACTGATACACTCTTTCAGTTTCGTTATTTCTTTTCTCGAAAGAGGCTGACTGGACTCTGCTTGCGCTCTAAAATCGATAGTTTCATAAAATATTATTCGCTCTTAAAATTCGTTTTTATTCACCTTAAAAGCTTTCCGAGACTGATGTGGGTCCATCCGTTATCTTTCGCTGCCGATGAGCATAAGGCGGCTTTGTTACTTCCAGGACCTCCGATAACCCACAAAACCGGAGGATAAGTGAGAGGTTTTACTGGAGAATTGAAGTTAGGAACTGAATTGTGGCCGACTGATATCACTTGGGTCTTGGGTCGGTCTGGGGATGAAACGGTTTCTCTTTGGGAGTTTATGGGACCGGTTGTTTGATGGTTGGTTTGCTGTAAAAGACAGTCAGATGATGGTCATTTAGTAAGAAAATATGTATAATAGAGAAAAGTTTAAAATCAAGAAAAATTATTTTGAAAAGCATGGAAAACGTGAGATATTAAGTTGCCTGACAAATTATTACAAAAGCCTAAGGTTATCAAAATCTGTAGTGATGTAAAATTTCCGAAACATTTAAAAGCCGCGACTATTTTTGGAAGCTTTTGAGAACTGTTCACAATTCCTTCCAAAAGTTATGGAAACATTATTTCTTTATTAAATTTAGAGTTAAATAAAACAAATTAATAGTAAGATTTGTTTATAGTGTTGTAATGCACTGACTTCATATAGACTATTTTTTTTTGTAAAATCTGTTAAACATAAAACATTTATATTCATAACAAACGAAAACAATTTTAAACAAACAAAATTATATTTATAAGAACACTAACAAAAAATATTTTGAACTTATTCAGGCAGTATTTTTATTTTTAAAATAGTAATTAAAAATAATATGTATGCATATAGGTATTTAAAAATAATGTATTTTTATTAAAGTTAATTACATATGAGTAAACAGGTTATCAATTAATACTAATACAAAAAGTTATCTAATAGAAACAAATTCTAAGCAAAAATACCTATTAACTAATTTATAATATACATATAAAGCAAGGATATGAGAAACAAATACACATTACAATAAAATACGTCTGGCTTTTAAAGATGCAAACTCGTTTATCATTTCATTGTGATCAATGGCTTCACAAATCTGGTTTTCAATCGAGATAATTGCTAAATCCAATAATCGTTCTTGGGACATAGAAGTTCTTAAATAATTTTTTATAATTTTTAATTTCGAGAAACTTCTTTCTCCCGACGCCACCGATATAGGTAAACACAAAAATATTCTGAGGGCTATAAATAAACTTGGAAACAAATATATTAGGTTATTTTTGGTAATATAATTTAAAACGTTTATAGGTGAGTCTGCATCTGTTTTATATTAAGGGTTAAGAGTTTTGTAAGACACGATTTCATTATGCAAATCGATTCCATCAACGTCTTTATATATCTTTTCTTCTTTTTGAATTTGCAAAGCTATGTCTAAATCCATGCACGATAATCTTATTACTTCTGAATCTAAATTTTGAAAATTGCATAAAAACCCAAATAAATTATTAAGTTGAGAAATTCCCTCAAAACGTCTCTGTAAAGATTGAATTGTGGTATCCAAAATTTGATAATAAAAATTTATTTTAAATTGTTGTTTTGGATCGAAAACAATTTCATCAGTACTTTCATATGAAAACTGATTTTTGTTTTTTTTTTGTCGTACTAAGGGAAACACTGGCTCTATATCAATCTTGGGGGCTTCTGCTACAGCTTCACTGATAAAAACATCAAAATCATTATCTGACCGTTTTTCAGTAAAATAACTAATAACATTTTTGACTCCTTTATAACATTTATCCAAATTTAAATTTGGATTTTGGAGCATCTTGCTTATCTTATTAATTTTTAATAAGAAATCATGCCAAATTACAAGAGAACAAATAAATTTAAAAGTTTTTATTTTAGCTAATAATAACTGTGCCATGTGTTTCGTATTCATATCTCTTGAATTATCTTTTTTTAAATAATGTAAACTTACACAAATTTCATATAATTGATATCTTAAAAGACAACTCTTGGATAATGGAAAAAAACCAACAGTTTCATATGTAATTTTAGCTGCATCATTAACGGTTAAATTTAATGTGTGGGCTGAACAAGGCACAAACATTGCTCTGGCATTAACATTTCGAATTTGAGTTTGAAGACCTACATGTTTACCAGACATATTTGCACCATTATCATTACCCTGACCCCTCATATCCTGTAAATCTATATCAAATTTTGGAAGTATTTGTTTCGTTAAAAATGTGAAAAGTCCTTCGCCTGTTGTATTTGTAACTTGAAAAAATCCTAAAAAATATTCCCTAATTTCGACTTCTTGTGCTGAACAATGAACAAATCGTATAACAAAAGCAAGGTACTCAACATGGCTAGCATCAGGAGTTCCATCTAAAATTATAGAGTAATATTTTGCTGTTTTTAGACAGTTTAAAATTTAACGCTGAACATTTTTTGATAGTAAACTAATTAATTCATTTTGAAAAGTATTTCCCAAATAATGAAGCATATTTTGGTTTAGTTGTTTAGATGTTCTAATATTATTTAAATCTTTGAATATAACTGAATCGAATTTTGCTAACATTTCAATTAATTTAAAAAAAATTTCATTATTAGGGTGGCAAAGTTTTTGAGTGCCGCCTCTAAACGCTAAATTTAGACCAACTAAATACTGTACAATACAAATCATTCTTTTAATAATCGCACGCCAATCGTTCTTTTTCCATTTCAAAATGCTTTTACTGTACTTGATCAATAGTATATTTTTTAACCAAACGAGTTTTTAGTTCATACCATTTTTGTGCGCATTTCAGATGTTCCATACCATTTTCGTGACGAGAGAGATTAACAGATAAGTGTCTCCAATTAGAATAACCAAACATTAACAAAAAATACAGAAAACAGCATTTACTTTTTTTGAATAAACTAACCAATCCCTATTTACTTTCTCGCTGTTTGCCAATGTTCTCATATATTGCGTGGTTGAAAATTTTCTGCCAGTTTCATCGACGGGGAAGTTTTCTGTAATCTGAATACCGCCTTTTGAGACAATTATTTCAGTTAAACGGTGACCTAAAAGATTTGGCCACGTAGCGAGATCGGAAAAATCAACATCTACTGCTATGACCGCTTCAGTAACATTCCCTTAATTAGTGTTGTTTCTAAAATATCTTCTTATTCAATAGACGTTGATGGCTGCTGATCATCAATGTGTAATTGCTTAGGTAGAGTCAGGGGGGCTCAGCATTCGATGGTAATGTATTCGGATTTGAACACTTTACTCCTAAAAACTTTGTTATAGATCCCTTGAGTTTTTCATTCTCTAATTCTCTCTCCAATCTACGTTTTTTTATTCTGAGCGCCAGGTAATTTCTTCTTGTGCCGTCACTCATTTTCTAATTCAAAAAAGAAAAAAAAGGTCAAGTGCGAGAGATCTCAGGGGCCTGGATTTTAAATAATGTTAATTATACATTAACTATTCATAAATTATTGAGTCAAATTTATAAATTCATATACATATGTATGTATATATCACTTATTAGCAAGAACTATTTTTTATACAATCGTCCAACAGTTTTTTTGCAAAAACTTATTTAACGAGTTGTAGTTTTAATTTTTTGTATTATAAACCAATTAAAATACATAAATGATAACTAAAACAACTTTATAAAAATTCAAATTTCCAACCTTTTGCATGTGTTACATACAGAATTTTTCTAAAAACATTATTTTATATGATATTGAGTTTATTTAATTTTATATTAACACTTATCATATTTAAAATTTATTGATAATCAGTTTTATTACAAATAATACATACTTACTTGCAATACTCACTTTGCCAAACACTAAACTCAAAAACAAAATATGTAATTATTAAATCAATATTATTAACTAAACACTAAACTGACTACGTTTTTATTTTAATATTTGACTAGGGTTGCCGTTGCCAAAAGAATACTAAAAACAAGCAAAAATTAATTTTATTCTGACTCGCGCGTGGCTTTTCTTTATGGGCTTTTAAAAAAGAAATAATACAGGCGCTCAAAAAAAAAAAACAATAAACAAAGCCCGACTCCAAACGTGCCGCTATCGACTTAAAACCGAGGCGGTTGCTTTTGATAATATTCATTTTTTCCCGTTCTTGCAACTTGCAATAATCAATGTCCCCTAAACTTATAAAGATTGATATTGTTTTCCTATTGAGTTCGATTATATAGATAATAGTAATATTCTACATAATATAAGTCTTTGTTTATGACAGACGTGTCGATGCAAGATCAAATGTGCGCCCCTAACTTTTGTCGCCTGCGTGCAGTGCATTCGCTGCATACCTGCCAGGAACGGGCCTGTATTCAGGTACCTTGCATAGGAACAGGAACTTCTTTCTTAACCCATTAGACAATTAGGTAATTTAACAATTACTACAAAGCAATTACATCACTCTTTGAAAAAATTATATGTAAAAAATAACGCAAAAGCTCAAAAAAGTTTATTTTAATGTATCCTGGGCCCATAAATCAGAGAAATCTTCTTTACCCAAGCTTGACTCTGTATCGTAGAGAGTAGAGGCTGAGGAGTCACTCTCTGTTTCGCTTAGTTCATAATTTAGTAATATAGGTGTAGGTATTTGCTCTGGATCTTGCTCTATTAGATGAATTGTAGTAAATGGCTCCTCACATACCGCTCTTTTGCTATCTTTATGCAAATTGTTTAAGAGCTTTTATTATGAGCGACATACATACGTTTCCCTATCCTTTTAGTGTGGATAACCCACATATATTCATAATATCCTGACGTATGTACATAAAATGTTTATTTTTAATGCTGTGTTTATTTTATGGATATGAAATAAATATACATTTGTCACACACTAGGTAATACATAGAATATACTATTAGTATGTACAGTGTATATCCTGAATATACTAAATATTTAAACTATATCCAAGGGTTATATTTTATAGATGTCTCATAAACATCTATTATATTCTGTATCTATTACATGTATCTTTTTAGAATATACAAATACATTTTTAATATTCCAGGATACATAATACATATTTCTAAGGTATATATAGGTACATATTTCCATGAAACATGTTCTGGATATATCATATATGCATAATTTCTTAGGTAGCAACATGAGGTCTTGAATACGTCGGTTTTACGGTCGTAACGTACAAATGTCACATCCGAAATGAAGTCCTAAATAAAGGCTAAAAGACGTCTTAAACGGAATTGAAAAAGGTTTCTGGAAGACGTCAAATACTTACATAGGACGACATTTAACGACTAATAGTACGTAATTTTAAGGTCTTAGAATAGTTTTTGAGAACTTGAATATTAAGAAAAAATATTTTTAGAACAGAACATTATAAATAGAAGTAAATATTACATTATAACCAATGTAGTTTTTTACATACACTTATATAAAAAATATTAAAAATTATATATTGTTCTTAAGGGATTCTAATAGAAATTAATAATTTTATTGATTAACTTAGAATTAAATTAAATAACAAAATGTGAAAAGAATGATTCCCTTTGCCAAACGAAGTTTGGAGAGTGTGAAGATACACTGAAATTACACATAATATAAAGAGTGTAAATAAATAGATGCGAAAAAATTGAGAGGTTGATTCTTGGGTAAATTTTAAGTGAAAACTTTTGAGATACTGGATGGTAAAGATTGAAAAAAAATATTTTCAACATTTTTTATAATTATTTAATATATTTTTCTTTTATTTGGTTTAAAACAAATATTAGAATCACATCTAAATATTAATAATAAACACATAATATATTTAGGTAGATCAATTTAATTTTTTTAATCGAATACGCAACCTCGGACAAAAGAAAGTCAGCAGATCAGATTTGCTCAAAAATAAATGAAAATGACAAAAAAAAAATAGCGTACCACATTTTTCATCAAAAATATTTAGTTTAAACTTTACACGAACGTCACTGCTACAAATTTTAAAAAATACTGAGCCTCAGAAAATGCCTTTTGATACATAGAAAATGCATACCAAAAATTACTAAAATATCTATAAAAGTTTCACAGGTATTCTAAAAAAAAATATATTTTTCTTCAGTCTTTACTACCCATATCTCAAAAGTTAGTACTTTTAGGGCATACGTTCATAAAAAGTTTTTTTCTTAAAATTTACCCAAGAATCAGCCCCTGAATTTTTTTGCATCTATTTATTTACACTCTGTATATACATAGAATATACACGATATTTTTTGCACTTTCTGGACTTTATAGGTATATACAGTGGATATCGCATGCTATGTGGGAAATGAGTATATATACACATTTTTTTTTCGAAAGAAGAAATTTCCCAATGTTCGCATGGAAATATTCTCGGCTCACTTCACTGTGGAAAAAGTATTTAAAATCTCGGAAAAAGATTTCAAGTCCCTGGAAGAAACATGAAAAATTATTTCAAATCCCTGGAAAGTTAATTTAAAGTCCTGGCAAGTATGAAAACTCATTTCAAGTGGAAACTCTAGTTTACTAACTAGAGGGAGAAGTAGGAGAAACCCAATCGTTCTCTTTTTAACCTTTGACTTAGATTTCCTATTGTAAGTCAGTATATTGATTTTTGCACTCAAGATCTGTTTAATGTATAGGTGTGTATACAGGTATTACAGAATAAGATGCTAATCCTTGTAAATTGTAAATTAAGCGATGTACTAAACCCCTTAACTTTTGAGCTACAAGGTGTTAAAATCTTAAGAAAAAAAATCGTTTCTTCATCATAACTGTAATAACTTCCTAGATATGTTTATGAAACTTAGCACACACCCTCTGAGTACCAACAGCCATTTTTTGATTTAGGAATTTTTTTAAAATTTTAACCAGTGGCGTCTTTATAGGTACCTAAACTAAATATTTTTGAAAAATATTATGTACGCCACACCTCTCCGTAAAATAAAAACTATTTTTATAATCCCCACTTATTTTAGGGTAAATTTGATTTTTGTACTTCTTTTCGTACGCTACACTCTTAAAAATAGGTGAATAAAAATTCAACATTTGTATAGATTTTACATACAATTTGATTCTCGAAATGGTACAGAATCAATTTGTGTAGAATTTCTCTATGCTATTGTGTTTAAACAACTGTGGTTCTATAATCAACAAATTGTGTATCAATTTGATTTATTTTATTGTATATATAGTACACTATTTGTGTACTTAAATTCGACAATATTTTATATTTATTTAATATAATTGTTCAGTTTGCGTAATCTAGGTGACCCAAATAAGACGCTGGTATACTTAGTTTGATTTCGAAAAAAATCAATTTTTGGTGAAAAAATTCGATACGGAGGGGTATACCCGAAAAATGAAAAAAACCCAAACTTTGAAGGTCGATATCCCGGCTTCTATGTGAGCTATCGGGAAAACTTCAACGGTTTTGTCTTAATTTCGTCGTTCTGAATCCAACGAGACCATCCGCAAAGTCGTAGCTTTTACGATAGCCGAGATATGGCATTTTTGAAGCCCATTTTTGGCCTCAAAAACGGACGTCGAAAACGACTTTTTCAGGATTTTCAAAGTGCTCTCATTCCCTTAGTTCTGCTCGGATCCTGTTATAACCCGGTGTTTTCGTAATCTAGGTGACCCAAATAAAACGCTGGTATACTTAGTTTGATTTCGAAAAAAATCAATTTTTGGTGAAAAAATTCGATACGGTTCGGGTATACCCGAAAAATGAAAAATTCCAAGCTTTGAAGGTCGATATCTCGGCTTCTATGTGAGCTATCGGGAAAACTTCAACGGTTTTGTCTTAATTTCGTCGTTCTGAATCCAACGAGACCATCCGCAAAGTCGTAGCTTTTACAATAGCCGAGATATGGCATCAGTATATCATATCTACAGTATATCAGGCGGGCAATTGTTAACAAAACAACAATCATTTACTGCTATCAATTTTTTTTTTTAGCACATGGTGTTGAAAATTGCACTTTTTATAACTTAAGGAGGCTTTAGAGCTAATTCTGTTTAAAATAGAAAAGAAAACCTTAGCAATCATTTAAAAAGTTTAAATTAAAAATACGAAATGGAAAATTGAAATCTGTTTGTTCTTTATAACAGAATTAGCTTTAGATCCCTTTTAAACTCATAAAAAGTGCCATTTTCAACACCTTATAATAACAAAATAGTTAACAAGTATGACATTATGATACATGAAAATTTTTAACATATTATGTAGAATTTAAAAGTGTGTTGACTATAGGATGGTTCGTTATTATTTAAATAAATAAAATTAGAACTTATGCTGATTGGGCCTATTTTTAAATATCCTATTAAGTCATTTTCAATTAACAACTTTAAAACAACTGCAAATTTTGATGCATTCCTTTACAACTGTTTAATATCGAATCTGGCAACATTAACGCTAACAACGAAGTTCTAGCAGCAAAGGCAAGGGCGTCGGGCGCGTCCTCCTTTATACACAATTGGTATTATAACTACACAATATGTTTTAAAATTCTACAATTGTGATGGGCTATTAGCAAGAATCTTTTTTAATCTACACAATTGTAAATAAAATCAACACAAGCCAGAAAATTGTAGTAAAAATATACTTGGTTATTAGATTTTTTACCAAACTGCATTGGATTAAAAAAAAATGTTGGAATATTTATACACATTATCTTAATAATTAATATCTACTTATCGTGTATTAATTTAATATGCAATAATTGTATGAAATATACACATTAAAACATATACAAAATGCCTAAGAATTTTTATACAGGACTGTGAGATATTATCTAACAATTGTGTATTAAAATTAAACATTTTTTTTTACACAACAAAATGTGAAAAAATCCATCAGGATTTTTCTGTGTGTATGCGATTATCACGGAAAAAAAAATTAAAACATTTTTATCAAGGTCGATTTATTCGTAAAAGAAGTAAAATTTATTTATTTTATAAACATATGTACACACATTATTTTAATATTAAACTAAAAGAACAATACGTGAACAAAAATGGTTATAGTTTACATTAACTGTTGAAAATGGCCACAACTTTAACACTCTGTAGCTCAAAAGTTAAGGATATCGCTTTATTTGAACTTTTCTTCTTAAAATCACCTAAGAATCTTCATCTTATTATGTAACACCTTGTATATGCAAAAAAAAGAAGGGTGAAAGGACACTGTAACATTAATTGTGGCATTACTATGAGTAAAAGTGTGCCGTAGAGTAATTTTCTTTTTTAGTAAAAAAGTTATCAAGGGACAAAGAAGAATAAGAAGGACCGCTTAAGGCCACTGCTTTTCCCCAGAAAAAATGGCACTAAAAGCTTCAAAAATATGGAATATCATTTTAAATCCCTGGAAAATATGCAAAATTACTTGAAATTTCTACGTATGAAAATCAACATCAAACATGTTCAATCTGGATCAGTATTAGTATTAGTACCAGCGGCGAAAGTCTAAATATTAGTTCGTTAAGAATTTCAAGTTCAAAATTGTGTTTTGTTCAAAAAAATATATTAGTATTAGTAAATATTGGTACATGTTAAATATACAGCAGATAAAAATTCATAAACGCCCGGACTATTGCGGTAAGATCAAACAAAACAGACTATCCGTAATTAAATGTCCAATATTTACCGAGATTCAAATAGGCAGCTCCGAATTAGTGAAAGTCTATCCTTTTGCACTAGTATTTATTACTTAATTTTATACTTTTGTAAGATGTGGCTTACCTTGGCCTCTAAAGTAACGCCAAAAAAAGAATCTTTTAGCGAATAAAACTTACCACAGTTGGCAGCTCCGTACCGATACTAGTAACGGATAAGGGTCCACCATTAGTAAACTCCGGAGGATTATCTTGATCGCCCAAAATCTGAAATATGGCCTCCTTAAAGTCTTTATATACGTCTGCTGGGGGACGTTCCCCGTGGATCTAAAAGAAATAGTTCCCCCATAAAAATAATGATGATGCTTGCAATTAAACTTATTTACCGATATAAGCATGTTGCTTTGATCGAAATACTGCGCAACAGGAATAACGTTTTTATAAAAATTATTAAGTTCCATCTTAGCTAGGGATAGGACGACTTGTCCCAATTTGGCACCATAGTCAATTTGTCTCTCTAAGACTTTTTGTCGCCACGATATTAAGATCACTCCGTTTACCACTTGTATCTGAAAAACGATCGCTTTCAATAAAATTTAATGAAACTTCGTGAAACTTACTTTCTCCGAATACTCGACCACATCCCTCATGTTCCTCGGGTATCCAGAGATTAAATAGGTTTTGGCGTTTGGCGCCATCTTCATCTCGACCATCAGCACTTCGGTTACGGTCCTACTCGACAATTGTCCATAATCTGGAATGTCTGAAAAACAATCGGTATGGAAAACATGCAATTCTGGTTAGATGGTTATCTAACTACAACAAACAAGCGATTATTGTTGTGAAAAAAAATAATTCTTTAATCAATTTACCATAGTGGCTTTGATCATAAATTAATATACGTTAAAAAGATTGGAATCGTTGAAAAAGGGATGTTTATGGTGTATAGGGATAAAATAAACACGAAACAAGTGGATCGATATTAAACATTTGTTGGTATATACTACGTAAACCAGACTGATGTGATTCGAACGATAAAGTGACATGAGCCATATATTTGTTGTTTTTTTTTTTTAAATTTACTTAATAGAAAGTTGGTTGGGTATGACAATAGTAGAATCTAAGTAGATCAGAAAAAATCTTCGAAAAAATTAATTATTTATTTGAATTAAAAGGTGATGTGGTATGTTCCCTTTATTCTGGTTAATTTAAATATAAATGAAGGATAGCAATTTATTATCGAAAACCGCTTTATTGTTTTTCGAATAGTTCTTCTAATCAATATAAAGGTACCGTAAACTGGGGTGACTTCGGCCTGCCGAGGTGACTATGGCCATTTTGGGAAAGATGTTTAGATTTGTTACAACATTAAAACAATTACTTACAAAAATTTTCTAGTACTTAATTTCAAAAGAAAACATTCTAAAAAATATACTAACCATGAAAAAAAAATTGTTACGTTTATACTTTTTTTCTGGCGGATGATGAAAATTCAATGACCTTTTTGCCAATTTTTTTACCTCTAAAAACTTTGTCTCCAGAAGTCTTTCTTTTCTCTTTGGGGCCAAATAAAAGGGTGAATAAGGATCGTTGGACACTTGTGACCTTAATTCAGTATGTTTTTTTCTTAAAAAAAGAATTACTTAGGTAATAGGGGGGTGCCATATTCACCCCTTAGATTTACAGACGTTTTGGGGTCAATATGGCCACCAGGCGACCTTGAAAATATTAGTAAATTATTTAACGGGTTGCGTTTAGTTTGTTACTTGTTTGCCGGCTTGAAAGACCGTTAAGAGTTGTTTGTTTACATTCGCAGATCACGATTAAAATAAAAAAGTGTTTTTTTCAATTTTAACCATTAATTAGGATATTATTAAATGTATAGGGCTTCATATCCATTTAATTATCGGCATATATTGAACCATATTGATTGATTCAACATTTTGAAGTTAGGTTCATGTTTTTAAATAATTTTTAGTTCCTATTTGTTTACCTACCTACCTATTTATTACCTAGAGTATTATATTTTTAAGTTCCTTTTTGTTACCAAATATTTAGTTTTAGAATGTTATTTTTTAGTTATTTCTTTAAATAGGTATATACAGTGGGTATTTGTAGGTTCTTACCTTGTTTTTATGAATAATCAAAAGGTTTATTAGTTTTGTTTCTGTTTTTTCAATAAAAAGCTATAAAAATACGATTATTTTTATTTATAGTAAAATAAAAAACACTAAAAACATTTTTTTTACACTTTTTGTGGCCATAGTCACCCATTTTACGCCTTCAAACAAGCCTATCCGTGTTTTTAAGCGTGAGGCCATAGACACCCCAAAATGCGGGGTGAATATGGCCACCATGTTTTTATTTTTTTTTTTCATAGATGCGAATATATATATCATATTTGACTAATAGAAATTGAAAGTAGACATAGCCTTCAAGGTTTTCCAATATTTACCATGGTAATTAGACGTTACTGGCAAAAGTTACACTCATTTGAAGTTGAAAAGTGGCTCATAGTAACTCCGGTTTACGGTACCTTCGAAAATTTTCCTCTTTAGGGGCAAAAAAAAAAGCTGTATACAGGGTGTTTCAGAACTATGGGATCAAACTTCTGGGGGTTGTTTAGTGCAACAGAAGAATTCATTTGAGTATAGGAACCCATGTCCGGAAATGACGCGTTAAAATTTATAAAAAAACATTACCTAAATAGGATCTGCTGCATTTATTTTTACCGTTTGTATTTATTAGTTTCTTTAACAAAAAAAAAAATTCTAGGGAAAAATTAACTTGAAGTGTTATTACTTCCAAGTCGTTGAAAAGATATTTGCTTAAAGTTTTTAAATAGGTTTAGGAAAAGACGTCAACCCTTTGGAGAAAAATACATTTTTTTACTTATAGACAGTTGACTAAGTTTACTGAAAAACTCCTTTAAAAAACGGTTGATATTCAACCCAATAATTAAATTTGCCATAAAACTGGGCATTACCTGACTTATTATGAACCTTAAAAGCATTGAAACTTGTCGGTAGTGGTATGGGTTTGCGGTAGATCTCAAGTTGGTATTTCTTGAAACAAGCACATTAGAAAAACCCAACTTTCCATATTTTTCTTCCTCAATTGTAAACGAGGCATTTGCGTAAAGAGAGTTTATAAAAATTAGGAAATATACTATTTCTAGATCATTTCCATTCCACACTCCAAAAAGATAATCCACGTATCTCCTATATACAGTGAGAAAAGCAATACACCTACCATTGACAATCCTTTTCCCCAAATGGTTCATAAAAATCTGACTCAAAAAAGGAGAGAAACAAGGCCCCATTGCTATTCCAGTAACTTGTTAACTAACGAAAAAATTCTGATTAAGTACTAGCTTGAGAAGTATTAAAAGATCATCAATAATATTGATCATCAAAATACATTAATGAAATCACCAGGTAGTTAGGAATACATTTTTAACATCCAGACAAATTATTTTCAACCCTTTGGTATGCAGAAATCTTTTAAAAAATTATGATGCCGTAGAGGACAGGAGTTCTAGAATTCATAAAAATAAGGTTACATAACACTTATCAAAGGTTTACTTAACCTTAGAGAAAAAAGAACTAGTAGGGTTTTTAATTATAAATATAAAATCTTAATCAATTTTCTCCAAGCGACCACACAAAATGTAAACAAACAAATAAACCAAAAACAATGTCACGGCTCATAAGCAAATTTTTGATCTTTATGTGCCAAGGTCAGAATAAATAAAAGGCTCTATTCTTTACGGAGCCTAAAAAAATGCACAATCATATTGACATCTTTTCCTCGATTTCACAATGCTTTGAAATCACATTTACTGCAGAGAGCTTTGTATGCAGTAGATGATTTTTTTTTTAATATTAATTTTTTGAGTATCATGCACGCACTGGCTAATTATTAAAATTTTTACGATGTAGAATAGCAATCTTTTGTATTGCTATTATATATTTGACCAGGTACATTTATGTCTTTTGTATCCAGTATTGTATATATTTATTTAGTATTTGTATTTTGGTTTCTATATTTGTGTGTTTTGATTTTTATGTATAGCTTTGTCTACAAAATTTTTTAATTTTTTTTGACAATAAACCATATTTGATTGATTGATCATCAGGCTTTAGGACCTGCACATACACTGTAAAACTGGGCACACTAAAAACGTAGTCGTTAGTGAAGGATTTATATTACTTAGGGGGTTACCTTGTGACCTACTTTTGGTAATTTGAAGGCAAATTAAATTACGATTTAACTCCAGTTTCTTTGCTACCTGAAGTCAAGATAGAGAGTTAGAGATACAACTTAAAAAACAAAGTGTTTCTGATGTATTTGCCCATACATCAGCAGAATTACATTCTGATGTAAAATATCTTTATATCTTAAAATAATCCTAAAAGCTGCAATAGCATTACGCTATTCTTATATTTATTAATTTTGACACAATAATGTTGATTGAATTTTTGGTACGTTATGAGATAAGTAACACAACACCTTATTGCGTCGATTTTTGCCTGAAATATTCCTGATACTATATTAATTTAAAAGGAACACCTAGAATAAGTAAATTGATGTTTTTTAAAAACTTAAGACCATCAACCCTCACAAATATTAATATTTCTATTATATTTGATATTTAATCGTATTTAACTTGATATATTAATTAACACCGCAATTTACCGTTTCTAAAAGCTCCAACAAAACCTAATCATATACGATTTCGTTTCTGAATATAGATCTTGCAGTTTGGATTTTGTAATTAAATAGGAAGATATCTTTTGTTAAAAGCATTGATCAGATTTATTTAATAGCCAAAAAAATATATTTTTAAACACGCAAAAACCATTTTATGCTCTGGGCACACAACATCATTATTGTTGTTAACTTTACAGTGTATGTGTAGGTCCTAAGGCCTGATGATGCCGTGCTTATACAGAGCGAAACACGTGTAGCCAATAAAAAGTTGCTTATGAGACCGTGACATTGTTTTTTGTTTGTTTGTTTGTTTAGTAGGGTTTTTATTTACATTTGCAAAATCACGAGAACCTAAAACGTTTAATACTTTATTTATGTAATGTGAAGTATATATACTCTTCCTTTAACAAAATAGTTATATTTACACTAATAATCAACTTACAATAAATCTGGTCATTACCTGAATTATTATGCAACCGTATCGCTATTAATTCAATTATGAAACCAGACAATTGATAAAACTAAATCGCTATTTGAATAATTATTAAACAAGTATAGTCACTTCGCTCCTATACTTTTGGTCCATGGGGACCAGTTTGGAACCTTTAAGTCTTGTCTGTAAAGAGCCATAAAGGAATTCTTAAAAAAAAAACAAAAATTATCAGGTGTGCTTAAGTCTGGTCAGTCGGGGGGTCAACTTTTATAGCCCAAGGAAAGTGTTCCGTCTATGTTGTTACTTTCCCTGTAGCGAATTCCCATTGAAAAAATTGGACAAAAAAAAAATTTTGACTTTGAAGGCGTCCTAGTCCTTAACAAAAAAATAAATAAAAATCTGTAAACAATCAAGTTATAGCCACCTATTTCGAGATTATAAAAAGGTAAACATCATTTCTCTACCCTAATTAGAAAAGAAGTTATAGGCACTTTTATCCGACACTCAAGTTGCAATTTGAGAGTGCCCTGTTAGGCTCTGCTTTGGTATTCATACTATATCTAATTTACATTAATGACCATAATGAAGCATTGAAACTAATACAACGTATAAACTTCTCCTTTCACAAAAGAATTATATTTAGACACTAATTAACTTACGATGAAATATGGACATTACCTGACTTATTATGATACTATATTGTTCCTTAAATAATTATTAAGCAAATTTAAGTTCACGCTTATCCCAAATTAGAATCGTTACACAAGTTGCAATTTGAGTGTGCCTTATTCCTTGTCTTATGATTTATTTATTTATTTATTAACGGTATCCATAAGTTTACAAAAATAAAATAGTACAAAAGATACTAATATATACAACTTAAGCTGGATTATACTAAGACATAAATCAATGTTACAAATTAATTTAAAGAAACAAGTCAAGACTATATTAAAAGAACGTTGCATTCTAGTTATAAGATTGTGCTGTCCATAAGTTCTACTATCAAAATCTACATAGAGTTTTTTAAGTCTAGTCAACAAGCCCGAAAATTCAGCCTATTTAAAAGATAATCACAATCAATTTAAAAATAAAACACCAGTCTGAATTATTACGCCTTAGCTCAAGTGGATCCAAAGATATAACTGACATGACCGATTTGTAATCAGTGTTACCGTTAGTTAATGGAACCTTAAGTTTAAAAGAACAATTTCTTAAGAATTTATTCTGGACTTATATATAATATTTTTAATAAGAGATTTATAAAATGGAGACCAAACTGAACTAGCATACTCTATACTAGAATGAACAGTACAGAGCATGAGAAGTCTTGACTGCATCTATCTATAAATCCTAGATTTATATACGCTTTCTGAACTAGCTCTTCAATATGAAACAAAAATCTGTACTTAGAATCGAAAATTACTTCGATATCCCTAATAAATTCCGCTACACTTTCTAAAATAGTGGAACCTATCAAATAATGTCAGACTGCGAATCCTTCCAAAAGTTATTAAATAACATTTCAGACAATTTAAATCTAAACCATTAAGATTACACCATTCACAAATACAATGGAAGTCATGTTGTATGCATAGACATAGACAAAAACAATTTTAAATCGCCAGCAAATATTAAAAATTCGCAATTTCTTACAAATAATGTCATATCATTAAAATCAACGGACTCAAATGCGACCCCTGAGGAACGCCAGATGGTACAGAAAAGCTGCTACATAAGCTATTAAGCTGTACACATTGCGATCGATCCAGTAAAGAGTTCCTTAGCCAACAAATAACATTTGAGCAAAAAATCCAGAGCTTGGAGCTTTGCCAGTAGAAGCGCATGATTAACTCTGTCGAACGACTTCGAAAAATCCGTATATACAGCATCAACTTATGAACCTTTAAGTTTGGGCAAGGTTGACTGTATACAAACTCCCTGATAATTTGAGCAAAGCCTTCGACTGCGTAGATCATGGCGTAAACTCATGAATTACACTTCTGCCTTGGGTGATGTAATTAATATTGGTAAGAGTGTTATTAATATTAGATTTCCCCAAGATCTGGTGTCATCTGGTACTCCTAATATTTCTAATATATATCAATGACTTTACAAGCATTGAAACAAATGTGAAGTATACATTCTTGGAAGATGACATCACAGTTTTTTTGCAGCTGATCACTTAGAGGAGACTTGCCTTCAATATATGGCTATTGAAGGCAAGCATTGGTCTTTAAGGAATGCTGACTGTTCCATCTCTTTATAATACTGGAGAACTTAATGTTTGTTGAAGTACCGTATCTGATGTTATTGGGTCACTAATATATTCACATGTATCTAAATACTTCTTTTTAAATTTAGTTTATTTCTCTTTATATATGAACTCAAAAGCTACTAATTTTTCAAACATCACACCATAGCAAAGTAAGAATCAAATTCATTAGTTTATCAAGACGCTTAAAAAGAAAACTAGCCTTAAAAAAAATCACTCTTTAAGCCACACAATTTACCTTGATATCTATTACCTATACTGATTAGGCTAGTATAGCCATCTAAAAAAGTTATAAACATTATAATTTATTTATTACATTATATAATATCAAAGGAAACTTACCATTTCCTATAGCATATTGTTGCAAAAGATCGGACATATTGATATGGACCACCTCCTTCTTTTCTTGCATCAAGGTATCACAATGTGTCACCTTACCACTTCCAGGACCACCTATAATAAGAATTATTCAATTTAATTTGAATTAAAGTACTTTTCTGTTCCAATAATATATCTTAATTGGATAATAGAGACACACCGAAACCTTCTTGGTGTTTATGTAGAAGTTTCAACATCATTACCATGAAACAACGTTTCATCTTTTAACTGCCATATTCGATTTTATTTTTTCATATTGGTTCGAAAAGAAACGAAGCATCATTTAATGAACTATAGAAAAATATTAGGAAAATGGCACAAATAAATAATAAAATCCTAAATACTGGAAGATCATCCAAGAAAAAATATGTTTCAACTAGTTTCAATTAATACGCAGTAATATCGACTATAGATCATGCTTACAATGGAGATATTGCTACATGTAAGCAAACAAGTTTTAATGAAATAAAATAATTCTGGCTAATACATGGATATTACCGCATGTTTGACAGTATTGGCACAGATTTACAGAATACTCGAATCGAATTTCCTTTATAACCAATTACTTATCTTTTTCTTTCTTCTTATGATATGCATACGCCTCTTTCATCCTTAAAGTAAGAGACAAGGACAAAATTCAGTCTGTAAGAAAACAAGTTCTCCTGAGATTTATTTAGCACCGTAAATCACTTATCGCAACCTAAAGAAAACCTCCAAAAACATTTTGTTATCTTTGTCAAACTGCTCAACAACTAGATATGCGTTGTTCCTGTCAAATTGGGGTTGACAAATAATGTTGTGACTTGCCTTCTGATAATGACGATGAGTTCATATGCCCCAAATGCTGGCTTATTATCGGCTGAGTCCGAAAATATGACCTCGTTTAATGTTTTTCATATATTTTACGTTTTTCAAGAATGCTTATATAGAAAAGTATTTCAAGCAGATGTTTAAGATGCAAATGACAAAATCCCCGAAAATTCAACTTCCTAATACATTTCCTAGATATTCAGTGAAAAAATGATTCTTACACCAAAAGCACTTCTGTGGCTTTTCTAAACCTAACCTAAAATTACATTTAATATACCATGGAACTGAAACTGAATGCAAAAAACCCATAATAAAGAGAAAATCAATGGATAATGAAGCGGTAGGGTCACGATAATGTCGGTAATCAGACTTCGCGTTTGCATGCACAAAAAGCTTATTTATATTGTATTGTTTAAGCAGTTTTAAACAATCTTTGATCATTAAAAATTGTATATATACTATTAAGAAGTCCGGAGCAAATGGATTATCTATAGTCTTAATAGAAAGTCGTTTCGTGCTAACGAGTCTTATT